>NW_027525594.1:0-191418 GCF_052094955.1 Ictidomys tridecemlineatus | reverse complement strand
CTTTTGCTATTCTGGGTCTTTTGTTTTTCCATATGAATTTCATGATTGCTTTATCTATTTCTACAAGAAATGCCTTTGGGATTCTGATTGGCATCGCATTAAACCTGTAGAGAACTTTGGGTAATATCGCCATTTTGATGATGTTAGTTCTGCCTATCCATGAACAGGGTACATTTTTCCATCTTCTGAGATCTTCTTCTATCTCTCTCTTTAGGGTTTTGTAGTTTTCATTGTATAAATCTTTCACCTCTTTTGTTAGGTTGATTCCCAAGTATCTTATTTTCTTTGAGGATATTGTGAATGGAGTGGTTTTCCTTATTTCCATTTCAGAGGTTTTGTTGCTGATATACAGGAATGCCTTTGATTTGTGCGTGTTGAATTTATATCCTGCCACTTTGCTGAATTCATTTATTAACTCTAGCAGCTTCTTTGTAGATCCTTTTGGGTCTGTTAAGTATATTATCATGTCATCCGCAAATAGCGATAATTTAATTTCTTCTTTTCCTATTTTTATGCCTTTAATTTCTTTTGTCTGTCTAATTGCTCTGGCTAGTACTTCGAGAACTAAATTGAATAGAAGTGGTGATAGAGGACATCCCTGTCTTGTTCCAGATTTTAGAGGAAATGCCTTCAGTTTTTCTCCGTTTATGATGATGCTAGCCTGAGGTTTAGCATATATAGCTTTTACAATGTTGAGGTAAGTTCCTGTTATCCCTAGTTTTTCTAGTGTTTTGAACATAAAGGGATGCTGTATTTTGTCAAATCCTTTTTCTGCATCTATAGAGATGATCATATGGTTCTTGTCTTTAAGCCTATTGATGTGGTGAATAGCATTTATTGATTTCTGTATATTGAACCAGCCTTGCATCCCAGGGATGAATCCTACTTGATCATGGTGCACAAGTTTTCTGATATGTTTTTGTATTCGATTCGCCAGAATTTTATTGAGAATTTTTGCATCCAAGTTCATTAGAGATATTGGTCTGTAGTTTTCTTTCTTTGAAGTGTCTTTGTCTGGTTTTGGGATCAGAGTGATGTTGGCCTCATAGAATGAATTTGGAAGAGCTCCTTCTTTTTCTATTTCTTGAAATAGCTTAAAAAGTATTGGTATTAATTCTTCTTTGAAGGTTTTGTAGAACTCTGCTGTATACCCATCCGGTCCAGGGCTTTTCTTGGTTGGTAGTCTTTTGATGGCTTCTTCTATTTCTTCCTTTATTATTGGTCTGTTTAAATTGTGTGTGTCTTCCTGTCTCAATCTGGGTAAATCATATGCCTTAAGAAATTTATCAATATCTTCACTATCTTCTATTTTATTAGAATATAGGGTTTCAAAATACTTTCTAATTATCTTCTGTATTTCTGTAGTGTCTATTGTGATATTGCCTTTTTCATCCCGTATATTAGTAATTTGAGTTCTCTCTCTTCTTCTTTTTGTTAGCATAGCTAAGGGCTTGTCTATCTTATTTATTTTTTCAAAGAACCAACTTTTAGTTTTATCAATTTTTCAATGGTTTTTTTTGTTTCAATTTTGTTTATTTCTGCTCTAATTTTAATTATTTCTTGTCTTCTACTACATTTGCTGTTGTTTTGTTCTTCCTTTTCTAGGTTTTTGAGGTGTAGTGTGAGTTCATTTATTTGTTGGTTTTTTCTTTTTTTGATGAAAGAACTCCAGGAAATGAATTTCCCTCTTAAAACTGCTTTCATTGTGTCCCATAGATTCTGATATGTTGTGTCTGTATTATCATTTGACTCTAAGAATTTTTTTATCTCTTCCTTTATGTCTTCTGTAACCCATTGATTACTCAATAACATATTGTTCATTTTCCATGTGGTGTAGGATTTTTCCTTCCTTTTTTTATCATTGATTTCCAATTTCCTTCCATTATGGTCAGATATGGTGCATGGTATTATCTCCACACCTTTATATTTACTAAGAGTTGCCTTATGGCATAATATATGGTCTATCTTTGAGTAGGATCCATGTGCTGCTGAGAAGAACGTGTATCCACTTGATGATGGTTGGTATATTCTATATATATCGGTTAGGTCTAGGTTATTGATTGTGCTGTTGAGTTCCATAGTTTCTTTATTCAGTTTTTGTCTAGAGGATCTGTCTAATGGCGAGAGCGGTGTGTTGAAGTCACCCATAATCATTGTGTTATGGTCTATTTGACTTTTGAACTTGAGGAGCATTTGTTTTATGTAAGTTACAGCTCCATTGTTTGGTGCATACAAGTTGATAATTGTTATGTCTTGTTGGTGGATGGTCCCTTTTAACAGTATATAGTGTCCTTCTTTTATCCTTCTTAATTAACTTAGGTTTGAAGTTGATTTTATTTGATATGAGTATGGCCACTCCTGCTTGCTTCCGAGGGCCATGTGAGTGGTATGATTTTTCCCAACCTTTTACCTTCAGCCTGTGTATGTATTTTCCTATCATATGAGTCTCCTGAAGGCAGCATATTGTTGGATTTGTTTTTTTGATCCAGGTTACTAGCCTATGTCTCTTGATTGGTGAGTTTAGGCCATTAACATTTAAGGTTACAATTGAGATATGATTTGTACTTCCAGTCATGCTTTTTTATTTATTTATTTTAGTTTGGCTAGTTTTACTTTTTGGTTATTTTCCTCCTCCTTTACTGAGATACCTCTTGTTGTTAGTTTTGGGCACTATTTTTCAATTCCTCTTCTTGTAGTATATTGCTCAGAATGCTTTGCAGTGCTGGTTTTTTTTTTTTTTTTTGCTGCAAATTCTTTTAGCTTTTGTTTATCGTGAAATATTTTAATTTCGTTGTCAAATCTGAAGCTCAATTTTGCTGGATACAGTATTCTTGGTTGAAATCCATTATTTTTCAGCATTTGAAATACATTGTTCCAGGATCTTCTCGCTTTCAAAGTCTGTGCTAGAAATCAGTTGTTAACCTAATTGGTTTACCCCTGAATGTAATCTGCCTCTTTTCTCTCATAGCTTTTAATATTCTCTCCTTGTCCTGTATGTTGGCTATCTTCATAATTATGTGTCTTGGAGTTGGTCTATTATAGTTTTGAATGTTTGGGGTCCTGTAGGCTTCCAGGATTTGGCAATCCATTCCATCTTTCATCTCTGGGAAGTTTTCCACAATTATTTCATTTAATATGCTGTCCATTTCTTTTGTTTGAATCTCTGTGCCTTCTTCTATCCCGATGACTCTCAAATTTGGTTTTTTAATGACATCCCATATCTCTTGAATAGATTGCTCATGGGATTTAAGCATCTTTTCTGTGTTGACTATACTCTTTTCAAGTTGATAAACCTTGTCTTCATTATCTGATATTCTGACTTCTACTTGATCAAGTCTATTTGTAATATTCTCGTTTGAGTTTTTCATTTGGTTTATAGTTTCCTGCAATTCTAGGATTATTGTTTGATTCTTTTTATAGATCTCTATCTCCTGGTAGAGCTCGTTCTTTGCCATTTGAATTTGTTTGTTTAATTCATTTTCAAAATATATTTTTATTGCTTGGACTTGCTGTCTCATGTCTTCTCTAATATTCCTTTCCATTTGAGTTAGGTATGCCTTGAGTTCTTTCCCTATCCCTGCTTCTGATGTTTCTATGTCCTCTTGTAGAATTAAGTTGTCTTGCATTGTTTATACTCCTTTTTTCCCTTGTTTTCTCATGTTGTCCCCTTTGCTTTCCAGCTATATTTGATTGTCGTGTTTCTGCTCTCTTCTATAGACTTGTTTTGGTTCCGTATTTCTCTGATGTCTCTCCTTTGTGTTTTTAAACTATGCCTGCTAACGTGGATTTTGCTGTGAAGAAAGAACCGACGTCCGAGCTCCAGTGACGACACTACTTTGCTATGACCGGCCCCAGTTCCTTGCCGGGGTGTTCTGATGAGGGGGTGTGACTGGACTGTCTCTGTTTGGTTTCAGCTCCCAGTCTCGGCAGGCAGGCGGTCAGGCCGCTGGTCGGGTGATCGGTCGCCTGCGGGCCGGTATTCTCCTACCGCCCAGCTATGCGGGCAGTGGGTGAACTGTCGCCGGCAGGCCTGCGGTTTCCAGCTGCCCAGTCTCGAGGGCCTTGCCTCTAGCCTCCTGGTTTCTCCTGCTAGTCTTGGTTTCTCCTGCTGGACCAGATTTCCCCTGAGTGATGGTTCTCAGCAGTTCAAACTGTACTCTGGGCCTGCCGTTTGTTGAGTGTGGAGGGTGACTATTGGGAACCCTGGAACTCTATTGTTTTGTTTCCGTTGTGGGTGATAGAACTGTACCTCTTCCTTCCTTTATGCAGGCTCACTCTGATACTCCCTCCCACGCCTTCTGTAGCCGCAGGGCAGGCCCCGCGATTCAGTCGGCCTGGGTCTCCGGGGTCCCACAGTTGGCAATTGGGATCCCAGGCACCCTGTCCTTTTGATTTTTCCTGCTTGCCCCTCCCCCAGCGCTAGCTAGACAGGTTTCGTTTTGGCTGCAGATGGGGAGGGGGGATTGCAGGTCAGGTGCCTCTAGTTCCCCCCTAGTCTTTATGCAGGCTCACTCTAGCACTGCATCTTTAAATAAGTATTTAGAATAATGATAATGAAGGAGAGTGTGTTTTGAGAATTTAAGTGACAGAAGAATCCAGCAGTGCTGGGTCATTGTTAGGTGCAATGATATTTTCCTTCAGTTTCCAAAAGATTCTGCAAGCAGACTATGACTGCCATGCTTCAATAGGTTGCCAGGAAACTACTCAGAGACATGGAATCTTGCTCATCTCTAGACCATTGGCTACAGGAATCAATCAGGTGGTCTGCATTACATACTAGTCCCTAGGCTCCATGAACCAGAGTGTTTGTCAGGAAGTTCCCAAATTAGATAGACCCACTTGTCTGAGTCATAAACAAGTACTGAGGATGAGGGTTTTCTTGAAATTGCTAAATTTCCTCAGTATTCTCTGAGTGTGGTGGGAGACAAAGAAGCAGAGGGACTCAGCTTATTCATGCAAATATCAGGTTAGGCCTTTTGCAGCTAGAGCAAATAAAGATAGTGTTGGATAATATTTGATTCCCAGAAACCCCCAAAGTTATGTGTGGCTAGATTTAGAAATCCTGGAAAGAAATATCTTTTTTTCTACTGTGTTAACATTAGGGAGTCTCAAACTCTTGCTGTTATTGTTCATTATTTTTTGGCCTGCTATTTGTATTTGTTTTCCATGTTATTTCATTTTTCTCTCTTTTTTTTTAATGAGAGTTTCATTCTATTTGGGGGGGGTTGGTACCCAGAGACAAATTTTATTCTCACTTTAAATCCTTTCATTTCTAATTTTTATTGCCCTTTCTCCTCTTCTCCTATTCTGTCTCTCTTTAGTCCCACCACTTTCACTCTACTTCCTATTAAATATATATTCCAATAATTGTATCTTAACCAAGGCAGGTGTTTTTGGAGGTCAACCTTGTTATTTCCTACTCCATTTCTTCATTTATTGCTGTTCTAGAGATAATTTAAAACATGGATTTTATGTACAGTGAATACATATTTTTCTTTATGCTGTAATGGTTGTTGGAGTTTACTCTCTCCTGACAGGAACCAGCCATGCACTTTATGAGAATCAAATAGACATAAAATCCATTGGGTAGGAAAAGTCTGGTATCTTGGAATTTCCATCAGCAATCTTGCTGGTTTGAGAGACTGGCCCCAACCTGTGACTTCTTACACAGTTCCATCAGGTTCAGCACTGCACTGGAGATGGGTTGACCAGGTGAGGCTACACAGCCACACAGCCAGAGTTGGGTGTGGCCAATATGCTAATCAACCTCTTTGCTGCAAGACAACTACCACACCAAAAAATAACATTCCTCCTGTTTCCAGGTGTGGTGGTGTATGCCTGTAATTCCAGTGACACAGAAGGCTGAGCAGGAGGATTATGAATGCAAAGCCAGTCTCAGCAAAGAGTAAGGTGCTAAGCAACTCAGACTCTGTCTCTAAATCAAATACAAAATAGGGTGGGGGGATGTGGCTTAGTGGTCTTGTGGCCCTAAGTGTTCAATCCCTAGTACACACACACACACACACACACACACACACACACACACACACACACACTTTTCCTCTTTCTGAAAACTTATCCCTGCCTTTGATAAAATCTCCCTTAAATGAAGAATTCTAGTTGCTCAGCTGCAGTTCCACTGAAATTGGGGATCCATTTAAGAGCTCTGCTTCACCTTTCAAACTTAATTTCTAGCTCTGGCTCTTATTTCTTTACTAGTTATTTCAGACCTTCTTTTTCTCAGATGACTTACATCTTATGAGTAGGATGATAATACTCTCCCCTTACAGTGATACTTGTGAAAGTAGCCTATAAAATATGCTCATTTTCAGCTCTGATACTCAGATGTAAATACTGCCCAGGAAACATCCCAAAGAGAAACTTGCACACTACAAGTACCCACATGAGTCTATGGAATAGAAATCCTTTCAAGTACATGGAAATGAACCACCTACTAACACATACAACAGGAGAACAGAGGAAAAGACCTTCAAAATTTCATGATTTCCCTAAAGTTGCATCCAAAGTATTAGGTCTAACCACAACTAAATAGATAAAGTAAATATAATTAATAGTTGCATTGATTTCTTTAATTTTTTTTTAGTTGTAGCTGACCAGTTAACTTCTCTGTACTTAAATATTTAATTACTATGTTTGGATTCCCAAAGAGTATTGTAGTAGGTTATCTCAATTGGCCTAGTTTAATGTCTGGAAGCAAAAAAAGAAAAAAAAGAAAGAAAAGAAATGACCAGGAATTTAAATTGACACATGTGCCTACCTTTTGCTGGCGATGTGCAGTATCATCAATATCATGAAAACTCTTCTGTTGTGCCTTGGATGATCTATCCAAATGTGGCTCTGTTGACAAATTTACAGATAAACTTCTTAAAAAATTCATGTGAAAGACAAATTATCCAAATAAAAAGGAAGAGTATGAATAATCTTATAATTTTATTTTCCCAGTTATATTTTTATTGAAGTTTTACTTTAGGAGAATGTATTTCGTATGTGAAATTTTTATTGCTGATGTGTGGGCCTGTGTATTTTACCCCAAAACATGTGTAAGCTTGGCAAATACTATAATGCTGACTTCAGATCCCAAGTTTTTATATTGGGAGACAGAGTGTCTGTAAAGTCCAAAGTTTACTGGAAACCCTGCAGGGGCCTGCCTCAGCCTCTCAAATACCTGCAATTATGGATGTGTGCCTCTGAACCCCATTTATACTGACATCATTGAAGAGTAATTTTACTGGTCCAATACCTCAGAAAACCACTGGGGGAGACACTAGGTGTTCACCATGTATGATGCCTATAATAACTCACAACTTGATCCATTCAACTTGAATAAAAATTTTATAGAAAAAAAATTAAATTTCCATGTAAACCAAAATCATCACACTGTTTACTCTTTGCTCAATTATTGAAATTTAAAAATCCTTTGTACTTAATTTTGTCCCAGATAAATGATCACATTTACACCTTAATAAAATGAATTCCATATTGTTTTTCTTTTTAATTTCCCTTTCTTTTCATATTTTTTCTATTAAAATTGCCTCTGTCATGCAAAACGTCCATGATTATAACCTCTTATTCCTGACATAAACTGTTTTTGCTTTTCCTTGGGACTACTTTAGACATATTACAACTTTGGTATGGGGTAATAAACACATGAGCTGTAAAGTATTCAGTTTCCTAGCCAGTTCATCAGTTACTGAACTTGAGGGAACTGTTTTTATATCATGTTACTGTCAACAGGTTTATTTATTTTTACCTATAGTTGAATTTGTGATAAGAGCTAGAGGTAAAACTAGGGACCAGGGGTAAAGATTTTTCTAGAGATAAAGATGAAAGAAGACTTCAAAGTGAGGATATCCACTAGACAGAGGAAATGCTGAAAGAATGGAAGGCTATACATAGACACAGGGTTTAAATGGGACATGCTTGTCTGACTATATAGGGATTGGCAAGGAGAATGGCCAGAGGATATTGCAGGCAGAGAGAGGGATCAAATACACAGTGAGACAAAATTTGTATTATGAAAGATTCCTGGAGAAGTTAAGATGCTTGGACATCCTTGTGTTAAAGTGGGCCGACGGTCATATATGCAGTATATGCATAAATAGCAGAACCAACTTCAATGCAATATGCAGGTGCCCTTGAGTGGCATGTGCATGAAATGGAGATGAATAATGAGAAGGCAACAGTGCACTAGAAAATTGATGCATCCTGATTGGATGCCATTTTTCTCAAAATATAGAGAGTAGAAAAATTTCAGTGAGATGTATAGAATCAATTTTAACTAAATGAACAAAGACAGAAGGTGGTTCTGAGTAATTTGAGATTCTGTTATTCACATTTACAAATGAGATGCTTAATACAGTACAGGAACTGTGAATGTTGCTTTCATTTAGCAAGTAGTTTCTCCTGAAGCAAAATCTTCCTCTGTTGAGAGAACTCATTTAGAAGCTTGGTGTGAAATGTTCTGAAATTGGATTTACAAAACCCACAGGACTATCAAAAAAGTCTGTGGGAGAGGATCAATGGGAGATCAACTGCCCAGCATGCAAAATAATCCATTTCAATGCCAAGCATTGAGAAAAACATAAACAAACCATGTCATAGGAATATGAGAAATCTCTTATTGCTATGTGTAAGTTTATTTTTGATTTAGATCATTTAGTCCAAATTCCTGAAAAGAAGTTTCTCCAGTAATAATAGATTCATTTTATAGGAAAGGAGTAAAGTTACATATGATTATACATTGCATCCTTTCTTGTTATAGACTGATCACATTAATGGTGAAGGGCACAAACAAAAGTAAAGCATGAAACAAAGTAAAAGGTCTTGGAATTAGTCCATACACAAGTTGTCACAGTAGAGTTGACATTCTCTTTTCAATGGGTTTCTCCTATGTCACAGGCTGAAACTGACCTCCTAGATTCAAGCATAAGCCATATCTTCATTCTCTCAGGCATCTCAGTTCTAGCTCTTCCCCTTTAATCTCCTTTTAAATTTAGGGAAGAAAGAAAATCAGCCTCATATTTCAACTAACCACTGTAATGACTGCAGTTTGGGAAATATAATTTTAGAGATAAGTATGATATAAGCACTTTTTAATACATTTTCCTCATGAATTTACAAAAATATTTTGAAAAATGGATCAAGCATCAACATCCACATGTTGTGGCAATAATCACAACCATTGTGGAGTGTATATATATAGTGTGAATAGTTTGTTATCCTTTTAAAAGTTTTATTATATGCTTTCTAGAAAAGTTGTACCACAAAAGTTACCTATATTGAAGTTCCATGTTTGCATCGTCAATTTTACCCTTTTTTCTTCGATTTTGTTCATAGGCTTGATGTTTTTGGAGAAAAGATATAATATACATTTTAGATTTGATCCCATCCAGCACGCACTTAATAATGTAAAATAAACATAGAAGATGAATTTTACCTTCCAGGAATCATATAAATCCCGACAAACTGAAAAGAGATTGAGATGATGCTCAAATAAATCTGAATGTGCAAAGAGGAGGGGGGAGGGTATGTGGAGGCAGGAAAGATGGTGGAATAGATGGACATTATTACCATAGGTACTGTATATATATGATGACACTACACTATGTACAACCATAGAAATGTGAAGTTGTGCTGCAATTGTGTAGAATGCATCAAAATGCATTCTGCTGTCATATATATACCTAATTAAAATTAATTACTTTCCAAAAATCTGAATATAACAAAACTACCCTCATTACACACTAAATGAATATGGACCCTAGTCCTGGTAGTTAGCATTGGTGAAGACTACTTTAGTTTTAGGAATCCTCTTTCATTTGGGGGCTTTATATTGAGCAATGACAGAAGACTCAAATGTACTAAATCAGAATCAGGAATATAGGTTTCAGAAAACTTGCAGTTAAGTTTCCAGTGGTAAAATCACTTTTGCAATGGTCTTTAATAGAATGCTAGAGATGCAGAATGTTGAAGAGCACAGTAATCTGTTTTCAGAAGAGGAAAAAAGGACCCTGAGAAGTGTAATAAGGAAACTGAGTTTAAAATATGGCAGCACATATCTTGAGTGAACCCTATCAGAATCATTTTATCCATTTTATTGTAAGCATACTTCCTGTCCCTCATTTGCCTCATAATTAACAAATCCAATGTTTCAATGAGTTTTCAGGAGAAGGTATACTTATGTGCACATCAGAGTGAGTTTTCTGAGCTAATTAGCCCAGATATGTGTGTTTAGAATAAAAGGTAATACACATCTTGCTCACTTATGTGAAAAACTGGTGTACCTTCTTTTCCCAGAATCCCTTGTTTAATCAATAATTACTTTCTTTTTGCCCTATCCTGGGAAGACAGTGATTCCTCATCCATTGAAAAAAAAATATGCAGTAAAGCTAAAGTGTTTGGACTAGGCAATACTAGTCACTTTTCCAAAAAGGAAAGTGTTCTGAAAGTTTTCAGAATTATCAGATATCAATAGACTAGTGTGTTTCAAAGAAATTTGTTGATACAAGAAGAGTATTGTATTGGTGTTGGAGGAGAAAACTTCATAAAAGTTTTCTGGTTGTAAAATGAGTTTCATGTGGTTTATCTTGACAGCTTTTTAAGTAATTGCATGCAAGTTCCAGATGATCACAACATTTGCTTTCTAGCGTTCAGAATTTATCTCAGCCATATGGTGCATTCCTGGAATGTCCAGGGACATGGTTTCTCACAAAGCACCAATAAAATAATAAAATCAACAATATTAAGGATGATAATGAGAATAGTAAATATGGAAATATTAGCATTCTTTAAAGAAATGAATGCTTCAAAAATACAACACAGCTCATCTGAATGAGACATATGGATGCCTCACACACTGTGATGCCTCTGGATGTAGATGGAGGGGGAAATGGGTAGCTGCAGGTTACTCAGATTCTTCCAGTTGTAACTGATTCCTATCATGACTGCTTGGGATTTTGAGTTGAAACAGACAAACTGACGAGAATTCTCTCCTGCTCCTCATATTTCCTTGCTAAATGCTATGTTATCTTCCTCACATTCCCAACCCTTTAGCTTTCCCAAAGGAACCCACGGAAGTGGGAGCTTGTCTCCTTACATTTTACATTTTATGTGTGGCTCTTTGCCACACCTTGCAGCCTGTCAATGTGACAGATTTATCTAAGAAATATCTTCTCTTCACCTTAGTCTTTGGGTCCCTCCCACATATCAACATACATGCTCCAAATGAAAAGCAAGATTTGTGCTTGCACTTGATCTGGTTGTGTCTTTAAATGTAAGAACTGATAGTGTTTCTTGCATAGTTCCCCAAAGGATATCCAATGCACAGTTCCAAATCATTTTTTCTACAGATCAGGATCATTTGAATCACCTTAGACTATAATGAACATATAGAAGCTACAACATACTGAGTCAGAACAAGTTTTTGAACATGGTCACTAAGAGATGTTTCCTAAAAGTTGCAGAGTGTCCGTGTGAAATTTGTCAGCTTTTAATTCCTCTAGGTTAATTTGAATGTAGCTGTGGATTCTTCCCTCAAAATAAAGTTTAGAAGAATCTTTAAGCTTTCCAAAGTTAATTTTAGATACCTGTGGATTTGGAAAATGCCCAGTAATAATTCCAAATCCTTTCAACTAAATGATTTGCTGTTTCTGCCCTAAAATTTTGCCCTAGTGAGTAGCAACATGTTGCATGTCATTAAATTGTACACCTGCCTAATCATTTAAGAAAAGTGAACTTAGCTCTGTGGGAACAGGTCTTCAGTGCTCAATTCATTCCCAACTGTGAGTAAGTCAGGAAGGGTGGAAAAGTTAAATCCTCTCCATCATTCAACTTTGGAACTGGAAACACCCAAATTCTTCCCATATTTTGAAAACCCTATTCTTTTCTCTTCTCACATATTGTTGGGATTTCCTACCCTCTCCTGAGTACCACTGGTTCTTTTTTACTTTTATTCTTTTTGACAATGTGTACTCACTACCTTCATCAGTCTTCATTCCCTCTTTTTTTAGGCCTTTTCCTTATTTAAATTTACCTGTGATAAAAGCATGTCTCAAATGCAACTCACAGTTCAGTACCTTTATCTATACATCCAATTTAACCTGTGGCTGAAACCTACTGAGAGACTCCACTTCTTACAATTTTTTCTTAAACTTTACTACTTATTTAATATGCACATGTCTTGCATAATTAGTATATACCAGTGCTCATATTTCTTGGACATATTCTTTCCAATGTATTTAGTATTCTATGTGGTTCTTACCTTTTCCAAGTTTACTTATTCTCTCTTTTGTGCTTGCATAGATCTCAACAGATTCAGAAGCAGCACACATCTCCTGATGTTGCTCAGAATCATTCTGGTAACAATAATGAAAAAATGAGTTACATATAGATATTATCATCACTCTTTGCACATCCCCATATTTACAATTGTGCAGTCTTTGAATTGGAGATTAGACCATTACATTTAGTGAAACTATATTTCCTTATGAGTCATGATCTTATGTAGCCCAAATGAAGCTGAGCTCTTCTCTCCATCTAGCTACCCATGGGATAAAATCAGGAAAAATGAAAGAGGAAATGTGTTCTCTGACAATAGTCACTGATACACATATATTCAAAGCATCTCACATCAGTGCTTAACTAGCAATGTGTGCATTCCCCCAACAAAACTAAGAACACAGTAGAAAATAATCAAAACTCTTTTGAGGCTGGAACTTGATGTTATATAGATTTGAAATTTTAGACATAGGAGGGTTAAATTTAATTTTTTAAAAAAATTTTCTTGTGGTTGGACATGATTCATTTATTTGATTGATTTATTTTTATGTGATGCTTAATCAAATTCTGGGTTTCACACATGCAAGGCAAACACTCTTATCACTAAGCCACAACTGCAGCCTGGGAGGGTTAAATACTGAATGTCAAAATATGACATTTGATGTGAAAGAAACTTACAAATGTGTCACATCAAGTAGGAAGAAAATATGCTTGGAATTGTTTAATTTGAGTCATAGAATCTTCCAAAAATTAATATGTGTCAGTAAAGTATTTACTTCATGAAAATTTCATTTTCAAGGAAGAGAAATTTGGAACAAAAATGTGTCTACAATTAATGTGGACAAAGGAAAACACTGCATTTGGGTAGAGTATGCAAACATCTTCATTGAAGAAAGTCTTGGAATTCCATAGAAGGAAGGCACTATTTAATGACCGAGTATTTTCAGAGATTTGAGCCAGAAGAACTGGTGGATGGAGCCAGAAAAACTGGTGCATGGCTGCATAATGAATAAGTCAGGCTCTGTGGAAATGCTGGAAAGCCACGACAGAGAACCAGTGATGAGATGAAATACAGAATCCATGGCTTTTAAAAAAAGAAATGCATTCATTGAAGAAATACACTGCAGCATTTCCAGGAAAAAGTAGCAGAGCACAAGTAGTGAATCTCTCCTCTCGAAGGCAGAGGAGTATGTCACTATCCCAATTAAAAAATGGAAAAAAAGCAAGAGATACACAGTTCTTAAATCAGGAATTACAAAATGCCCACTAGAATTCAAGGAAATACCATTCAAAACTGCATTGGCATTTCAGATGCCCCCAGTCAGAATTACATTTTTCAAGTATTCAAATAATAAGTGCAGTTTGGGATGTGGCAGGAAAGTCCAATCCTAGACTGCCAGACTGAAAATTAAGACCTTTACACTGGAAAGCATTATGAAGATTCGTTTAGATTCTAGGAATATGATCCAGCTTTCCAACTCCTTCCAATTAATGCCAGTGTATGAATCGAATACACACATGATATATGAACTTGAATTTTAGCACTGCAAGTCACATTTATAGAGTTATAGAACTAATTGATAACCACCAACAAAGAATGAATTAAAGAAAACACATGGAATATTCAGCACTGATGTTTTAATATTTATTTTTGTAGTTGTACATAATAGCTTTTATTTATTTTTATGTGGTGCTGAGGATTGAACCCAGTGCCTTTCACATGTGTGGTGAGTGCTCTACCGCTGAGCCATAACCCCAGCCTCTTCAGCACTGATTTTTAGCAATTTGGTTATTCTTGATAAACCATTATGGCAAAATGATTCCTCATATTGTGTATTAAAATACTGCCTTAAATCTTTCAAACATGTAAAAGTTATAGCACCAAGATCTTCTTAATTGTATAAAAATTATTTTAGAGAGATAATAGGAAGCTAATATAGATTCCTTTCAACTCAAATACAACATTTTCAGCAAAGGAGAGACTTGGATTTTTGCATGGTTTTCAAACAAAGTTAAAAATACTGCCCAAAATCCTAGGCAGAATTAGACTATGAGTGCAGGATCTTTTTCACTCTGATTACCTCACAGAGGCTTTTTTCCTGGGATAACTGAAAAAACATATGTTCCTATTTCAACTTCTATCAGATGAAACCATGGCACAAAACAATAGTTAGGAGGCACCCAAAAGAAGAATTAATATGGGTTTTAAAAATAATCTGAGACCAGATCTGCTGAGAGCTCTGGGTAGCTGCAGCTTGGACCTATGGTCTGACAAAGATTAAAAAGTCATGGTACTTTCATTGAAATGTGTTGTTTGAAGCTCTAAGCAGGCTGCATTCTAAAAGCACAAATCAGCAGCCATACCAGGGATGGTAAACAATCTCAGCTGAGAGGCATTTGGAGATTTGTTTATATTTCCAACACACTGGTGCTTATAGAACGTCTCCTGGGGATTACAATAAAATCCTCAGGGCACACACCTTGGAGAAGAGTCCCATTGTAGTAACTCTATGTGCTGGATCAGAAACCACTGCAGGTCTTGCAACTTCAAAACACAGAATCAACTCTCCTTACAGAATGGTGGAAGTTTACCCTGATCAAATGGTGTCAGGATAGTGATAATTAGAATGGGATGGAAACTCTCATCAGGAATACATGTGTTGTGCCTGTTGGATAGTTATTTTGAGTAGAGGTCCACAGAACACTATCTCTTGAAATGGTTGTTTAGAATAATGACAGTGAAGGAGAAGTGCTTTTTGAAAATTCAAGTGACAGAAGAATCTAGCAGTGCTGGGGCATTATAAGGTATAATAGTGTTTGCCTTCAGTTCCCAGAAGAAATCACAGATTCTGCAAGCAGATCATGCCTGCTCTGCTCCAATAGGTTGTAAGAAAACCCCTTAGAGATATGGACTCTTGCCCACCTCTACATCACTAACTATAGGAGCCAATTCTTGGAGTCTGCATTACTCAGTAGTTCCCAGGGTTCAAGGGCCAGAGTGTTTGTCAGTTTCCATGTTAGATGGGCCCACAGCCCTGTGTATATGAACAAGTACTAAGGGTGAGGATTTTCTTCAAATTGTAGAGTTCCCTCATTTCTCTGGGTGGGGTGGGGGAACCAACGAGCCTATGAGCTCAGCTTATTCATGCCAATAGCAGGTTAGGCCTTTTAGGGCTAGAGCAAATAAAGAGCTGGATTATTTTTGTTTCCCAGAAACCTCCTAAAATAGGTTTCTAAAATTAGAAATCCTGGACAAACTATCTTCTATAATGTTAGTATAAGGGAAATCTGAAGCTTTTGCTGTTGTTGTTCTTGATATGTTTTTGTCTGCTATTGGTATAGAGTTTTTGCATTATTTTGTTTTTCACCTTCAATCTTTTTTTTTTCTTAAAATTTCATTCCATTACTCTGTGTGTGTGTCTGTGTGTGTGTGTGTGTGTGTGTGTGTGTGTGTGTGTGTGTTTCAGGGGGCTGTGCATTCACTATGAAGTGGCCAATTTAGTTCTCATTTAAAATTTTTCTTTTCAACTTTAGTTCATTTCCCCCTCATCTCCAGGACTTTGGTCTCTGTTATACTCACTTCTTTAACTTTCCTTCATTTTTAACAGAAGACCTAAAAATTATAACCAAGGCCTCTTTTTATTTGCCAGGCAAATATTGTTATTTCCTGCTTTATCTCTTGTTTTTGTGGTTTTCTAGAGATGATTTTAAAAATACATTTTATTTACAGGTGTAAGTGTTTTTCAATAAACTGTGATCATTGTTGGGAGTTTATTGTCTACTCTCACAGAAATACCTGTGAGTGAAACTGGCACGTGGAAAATTCTGGTTTTAGAAACTGATACTCAGATATAAGCCCTGCTCAGGACACATCCCAAAGAGAATCTTGAACACTACAAGGACCCACGTGTAATAGTGGATGAAAACCCATGCAAATGCATGTAAGTCCTTTACATAGTAACACAGATCATATGAGAACAGGAGGCAAACAACCCTTCAGAATTTCATAATTTCCCAAAAATAGCATCCAAAATCTTTGGTCTAACCTCACATAAAGAGGTAAAGTAAACATTTTCATAATTTTATTGATTTCTTGCAGACAATGGATAGGAAACAGGTATTGTTTGTACATTAGCAGAAAAATACCCATCCTGAGGTGTTCTCATTCCATAAGGAGAGAGTTTTGTTTCTTATTGGAGCCTGTTCCCTTCCTCAATGGAGACACTTGCAAACCTTGGCCCAGATGACAGGGAATGTGAAATTAAATGTTAAGTCTTTGGGAATGAAGCTGTTTTTTCCATGAATGGATTCAGTGAGTCATTGCCTTTAGCATGTTTCTAGTTTCAACTGGTTATTTCTAAGTCTCCAAGTTATCACTCTCCACTTATGGATGGCACCCAGAGGCAAACACCAACATTCTTCAAAAATATAGGAACAATGCTAACATAAAGCTTACCTGTAATCACCTTGATTTCTAAAGCTATTTTTATATTAATGATCTGTTAACATCTTTACACTTAAATATTAAATTGTGATGTTTGGATCCCCAAAGAGTGTTCTATGAGTTCAATTCACTTGGCCTAATTGATCTACTGAAAATGAGAAAAATAGAAGTAATTTGGAATTTGACACATGTACATACCTGTTTTTTGCTGTGCCCAGCACATTTAAGTCCCCTTTGCTCTCTGTGTGATGACTTTCCCAAATGGGACTCTGCTGAAAAATGCACAAATGTATTAAACTACTTTAAAAATAATGTGAATGGCAATTAATCCAAGTAAAAAGGAACAGTAGTAATGATCCTATCATTTTACTTTCCTCAAGTATAATTTCAATCAAGCTTAATTTTAGGTGAATATATCTCATGTTTGAAATTTTTATTTTGTTTGCATGTAGGCCTAGGTATTTTATCCAGGGACATGTATGTCCTTGGCAAGAACTATTGTGTTTATACCAAATTCCCTGATTAATATTTGGAGACAGGGCATCTGTAAATACCAAAGTTGGCTTGAAACCTGACAGGGATCTGTCCTCAGCCTTTTAAGTACCTGCAATTATGGACATGTCCCTCTGAAGCCAGTACATATTGACATCAATTAGGGGTGATACCCTGTGTCACTATGTACAATGCTAAAATAACTCACAGCTTGATCTACTTTAGGTGAAAGTGAATTTCACAGAGAAAAATTTATATTTCTATGGAAATAGGAGGCATCAGAATTTTTACTATCTCTTATTTTACATATTATACTTAAAAATGTCCATTGTACATCATTTGTGATATCTTCCAAAAGTGATCACACTTACATCTTTATCAACAAATTTCATAGTTTTTAAAAATTTGTTTTGTTTCTTTTCTTTTTTACTATTAGGAATCAGTCTGTCTTGTGAAGCATCTATGTTATTCCTAATGTAAAGTCTTTTTTCTTTTGCTGGGGCTACAGCAGACATTTTATAGCTTCCAAACTGGGTAATAAACATGTGACATGTAAAGTATTCATTTTTCTGTCTACTTCCTCAATTCCTGGACTTGAGTGGACTACTTTTATATTATGTTGCAGTCAACATTTGTATTAATTTCCACCACAGTTGAGTTTGTGATAAGAGCCTTAGAAAACAGGTGCTAGTGATGATTTATATTTTAGAGATGGAGATAGTGGAGACTTCAGAAGTGAGATTACCCACCAGAGGCTAGAAATACTCAGAGCTGAAAGGCTGTACATAGAGACAGGATTTAAATAGGAACATATTTTTTGATGATTTAGGGATTGGTGAGAGAAGAGCAAGAGGACAGTAGAGGCAGATAGAGGGAACAAGATAGAGACTGTGCAGTAAAGAAATAAGAAGTGCAGTAAACTACAGCTAATGTGAATGTTGCTTTTCTTTACCAAGTAGTTTTTCTTATGGTAATATCTTCCTATGTTCAGGAAATTCCTTTAGGAAGAAGGTGAGCAATTTTCTGAATCTTGGATATATGAAACACACCAGAAAATGAGAGAGGTCTGTGGGAGAGGTTCAGTGGGAGATCACTGCTTAGCATGTAAAAGGATTCTGTTCAGTGCCCAGCATTGAGAAGAATAGGAACAAACAAACTATGTCAAAGCAATATGAGCAAATGTTTCTTTGGTATATGCAAGTATATATTTGATTTACAACTCAGTCAAAATTTCTGGAAAACTGTACTCCAACAAATGGACATCTATGTGCAAAGAAGGGTCAATAAAAGCAGCAAAATGAATTAAATATGTGTGTTGAGTAAAGCCACAAAACTCAAAGTACTAGAACAAAATCAGGAATATGGGTTCAGTAATATTTACATAGTTGAGTTTCTAAAGGAAAAATCATTTTTGGAATGACCAATTATAGAAAGACATAGGTATATATACCAGTGTCAAGATGCAGAATGAACTGTAGTCAGAGGAGGAAAGAAGAAGCCTGAGAAATTCAATGTCAAAATGTGGCAGTACAAATCTTTAGTGAATCTTATCAGAATCATTTAATACATTTTATTACGTTTCTTAATTTTTATTTGCCTTATAATTAATAATTCCAAAATTGTTATGAAATTCCCAGGGAAAATATAATTGTTTGCTCATCATGGAGAGTTTTCTGAGCTAATTAGCTCAGATATAGGTGCTGAGAGCATCAGCTAACACCATCTCAATGTTTGTTCATACCCATGTAGAAAATTGGTGTGTCACCTTTTCCTTTATCCACTCGTTTAACCACCATCAGTTTTATATTTTCTCTCTTGTATGAAGGAAGTGATATGACATCTATGGGAAAAAAAGATGTATGATAAGGCACAAAGGTTTCAGACAAGGCCATCCCAAAGAAAAATTTTTCTGAAAACTTGAAGAGTTATCAGATACCAATGAACCATTGTGTTTTAAAGAAATTGGTAAATACACTAAGAGTAATAGTGTTAGTGTTTGAGGAATAAACTGAATAAAAGTTTCTGGTTAAAATTTGAGTCTGGTGTGGCATATATAGACAGCTTTTTAAGGAATTGCACACAAGTCTCAGATCATCCCAAAATCTATCTGCTTTCTAGAGCTCAGAATTTATCTCAGTAATATGGTGAATTCCTGGCATGTCCAGTGACATGGTTTCTCACAAAAATCAGTAAAAGAATGATGAAAGCAACATATTAAGGCTGTTAATAAGAAATGTATAAATGAAAATATTAGACTTCTTTAAAGTAATGAATCCTTCAAAAATGCAATGTTGCTAATCTGAATGGCACATACGAATACCTCACACAATGTGGTGCCTACTAAATAAGAAGGGGAGAAATTGGTAGCTGTACATTACCCTGATTCTTCCAGCTGCTACTGGTTCTTATCATCTTAGAACCAGATACTGACTTGAAAACCGACAAACTGAAGGGATCTGACTAGAATTGTCTCCATTTACTTGCATTTTCTACCTAAATGCTATTTCCTCCCTCACTTTCCCTTCCCTGTAGTTTTTCCAAAAATATCCATAAAGTGGGAGCTTCTCTTTTTCCATTTTACACCCTTTATATGGATCTTTGCCACTATTTGTTGCCTGCCAAAGTAACAGATTTATCTTAGAAATATCATTTCTTCATATTAGTCCTATGTCCTTTGCACATCTCAAGAGACATGCTCAGAATGAAAGCAAGATTTATGATTGCACTTGATCTGGTTGTGTCCTCAAACTGTAGGAATCAATAGCAGTTCTTGCATATTTCCCAAAAGGAGACACAATGCACAGATGCAAATCATGTTGTCTATACACTAGAATCATTGGAATCACCTTAGATTCTAATGGACAAGTAGAGGCAAGAGTTTGAAGATGGTGCCCAAAGGATGATTCCTCATAGTTGCAGAGTTCCAGTGTGAAATTTGTCATCTTCAAATTTGTCTAAGTTAATTTCAATGTATCTGTGAATTCCTCCCTAAAATGTCCCCACAAGTTAAAATTCATAAGGATGTATAATACCTTCATTGATCATTTTTCATTACTAATTTTAGATTAACTTTAGATATCTGTGGATTTTGGTCATGCTTACTTACCATTCATACTTCTTTCTACTTTTACATTTGGTGTTTCTGCACTATCATTTTGCCCAAGGCTGTATTAACATATTGTATGTCATTAAATCATTTGGGGTAACTGAACTTAGCTTTGTGGCAACAGGTCTTCACTCCTCAATTTATTTCCAACTGTGAATAAGTCAAAAAGGGTGGGGAAGTTTTACTTTCCCCTTCACTCAACTTTGGGAATGGCAACATACAAATTCTTCCCACATTTTGAAAACCCTGTTCTTTTCCCTTTTCAAGTGTTGTTGAAATTTCCTACCCTCTCCTGACTACCATTTATTCTTTCTATTGTTTTTACTATGTGTGCTTACTGCCTTTCTCAGTCTTCACTCCCCCTTCTTCTGTGGTTTTCCTTATTTCAGATTTACCTGTGAGAGAAGCATGTATCAAATGCAACTCACAATGCAATTCCTTTAGCAATACATTCAATTCAACCTGTGGCTGAAAAGCAATGAAATACACCATTTCTTATGTTTATTTAACCCTACTATTTATTTTAATAGACATATTCCTTGAATAAGTACTGTATGCCAGTGCTCATATTTTTTGGCCATGCCCTTTCCAATGTATTTTGTATTCTATATGGTTCTTACCTTGTCCATGTCCATTTATTGTCTTTGTGCTTGGTTCAAATTTACTGGATACACAAGCAGCACACACCTCTCGATGTTTCTCAGAATCACTCTGGTGAAAATAATGACAATAATAAGTTTCATATAGCTTTCTGCATCCCTCTCTGACCATCATTATATTTATAGTAGGAAGACATTGCAATTGCAGATTACACCATTACATTTTCTGCAACAATATTTCCATATGAGACACATTTTCACATGCTTCCCTAATGAAGCTGAGCTCCTCTCTTCATCTGGCTACTGATGGGGAACATCAGGAAGAATGAAAGAGGAAATGTGTTCTCTTACAACAAACTCACTGATATGCATATATCCCAAACAACTAACATCAGTGCTTAATTAGTAAGCTCTGCATTCTTACTCAAATCTAAAAATAGAGTAGAAAATTTATTTAAAATGCTTTTGTGAATTAGATTTCATGTTTAACAGATTCACTATTTCTAACAATGAAGGGCCAATTGTTTTATTCATTTATATGATATTTGTTATGATAAGACCCTTCCAATGGGTCACCTCCAGTAGGAAGAAAATACTCTTGGACTTGTTTCAGTTGAGTCTCCAGAGACTTCCAAATATTTGCCTCATTAAGCAAAATGTTTAGATAGTCAAAATTTCATTTTAAAAGAAGAGAGCATCAATAAGAGAATGTGTCTATTTTGTATTCTATTTTGTTACATATCACAGAATGATTACAATTCATATTACACATAAAGAACACAATTTTTCATATCTCTGGTTGTGTATAAAGTATAGTGCACATTTTATGTGAACAAAGAAGCACACTCAATTTGGTTAGAGTATGCAATACTTTTCATCAAAAAAGAAACTAATAGGAATTTCAAAATCGTAAGGCAGTAGAACAGCATCACACTGAGTTTCTTAACTGACTACTTTCAAAGTTTGGAATCAGAAAAACTGATGAATTTGCATAACGAATAGGACAGCCTGTGTGGAAATGCTAGGGACCCTCAACAGGAATCAGTGACCAGATGAACATACATGTGCCTACACACCATGTAGGGTCACGTCACTCAGCTGACAGGCATTTCAAGTTCTTGTCCATATTATCACTACACTGATATTGTAGACACCATCCTAGAAATTACAATAAAATCCTGAAGGCAAACACCTTTGAGAAGTGTTCCATTGTAGTACCTCTGTGGGCAACACAGTAATCATGGCTTTTTAAACAAGACATGCATTCATAGAAGAAATAGATGGCAACAGTGCCAGGGAAAACTAGTGATGTGCAAGCAATGAATTCCCCTTCTAGAGGATTGAGGAGTCTCACAAACCCAATTAGGCAATGGCAAAAAGCAAAAAATAGGAAGTTCTCAAATCATGAATTACAAATTGTTCACAGATATATCACATTTACACTAGAAAGCATTTTGGAGATTCCTCAGGATTCTAAGAATATGACTGCCATTTGACCCAACTTTTCTACTCCTCGATCAGAACCCCAGTGTACCAAAACCAGCATGCACATGTGATTTATGAATGTTGCTGTTTTAGCACTGCAAGTCAAGATTGTAAAGTTCTGGAACTAACTCTGATACCCCCCAACAGTAAAATGCATTAAAAAAAACCAAAAAGACACTTAGCACTGAATAAGTAGCAATGAATAAGTAGTAATATACTTATTCATGGTACCCTACTATGTCAAAATGAATCCCAATCCTTTATGTGAATTCAGCGCCCTAAAATATTCTAATATACAAAAGGCACAACAGCAAAATCTCCTTAAGTATATAAAGAAAAATAGTTTAGTACAAATAGGAAACTAATGTAGATTTCTCTCAGTTCAAATACAACATTCTAAGCAAAGTAGGGAGTTGAATTTTTTAAGGTGAATCAACCAGTATTCAAAATACTGCTAAATATTCTAGGCAATATTCAAGAGCCTCATCACCTAATGCACATTATCCATACTTTTTTCCTAGATTTCAGAAAAAAATTTCATCACTATTTTTTAATAAGATGGTCCTCTGAAACAGACAGTAGTTAATGGAGGTACTCACAACAAACAAGTATTAGAGTGGTATAAACTGAAACTGAGACATAGATCTGTTGATAGCTCTGGGCTGCTACATTTTAGTTCTGTGGTCCGCCTGAAGATTAAAAGTTTCTGAAACTTTCACTGAAACATGTTGTTTGATTTTCTGTGACAGCAAGTTCCAAGGTTATGCCTGGTAAAAATTGCTCTCCTGTAAAACTACATACATGTGCATACACACCATGTATAGTCAAGCCACTCAATTGAGAGGCACTTCAAGTTTTTGTCCATATGATCACCATACTAATATTGTAGACACCATCCAGGGAATTACAATAAAATCCTGAGGGAAGACATCTTTGAGAAGTGTTCCATTGTAGTAACTCTGTGGGCAAGATCTGAAACCATTGCATGTTTGAACTTCCCAGATGTATAGCCAACTCTCCACACAGAATGGTGGAGGTTCACCCTCTTATATGTTCTCAGGATAGTGATAGGAATGAGCTGAAAATTCTCATCAGGAATACATGTGTTGTGTCTGTGGGACAGTTAGCTGCATAGTGTTTCATAGAGCACTGCCTCTTTAAATAGGTGGTTTAGAATACTGATAGTGAAGGAGACTGCTTTTTGAGAATTCAAGTGACACAAGAATCCAGCAGTGCTGGGGAATTGTCAGGTGCAATGGTATGTTCCTTCAGTTCCCAAAAGAAGGCTATGACTCCCATGTTCCAATAAGTTGCCAGGAAACCCCTCAGAGACATGGAATCTTGCCCACCTTTAGACCATTGACTACAGGAATCCATCAGGTGGTCTGCATTACATACTGGTTCCTAGGCTCCATGAACCAGAGTGTGTGTCAGGAAGTTTACACATTAGATAGCCCCACATTTCTGAGTAGATTAACAAGTAATGATGGTGAGATTCTCCTTGAAATTGCTAAGTTCCCTCAGCATTCTCTGTATGTGGTAGGAGACAAAGGAGCAGAGAAGCTCAGCTTATTCATGCAAATAACAGGTTAGGACATTTGGAGTTAGAACAAATAAAGTGTTGAATAATATTTGTTTCCCAGAAACCCCCAAAGTTATGTGTGAGTAAAATTAGAAATCCTGGACAGAAAGAAATATCTTCTTTTCTACTGTGTTATTATTAGGGAGTCTCAAAGCTTTTGCTATTATTATTTTTGATATTTTTGTTTGATAATTTCTATGAGTTTTCCATGTTATTTATTTTTCTCTTTCTATTTATTTGAGAGATTTATTCCATTCATTCATTTTTTTGTTAGCCAGAGAGAATTTTTATTCTCATTTTAAATCTTTTCATTTCTCATTTTTATTGCATTTTTTCCTCTTCTCCTATTCTGACTCTGCTTACTCTCACCACTTTCACTCTACTTACTTTTTTGAAATATGTTTCAATAATTATATTATAAGCAGGACATAATTTTTTTGCAGGTTAACCTTGTTATTTCCTACTCCATCTCATCATTTTGTGCTGTTCTGGAGATCATTTAAAACATATATTTTATGTACAGTGGATACATATTTTGGTTTATGCTGTGATCATTATTGGAGTTTATTCTCTCCTGACAGGAGCCAATATGAACTTGGTGTGAAGAAAATTGACTTAGAAGCCACTGACTTCTTACAAACAAAGCTGTGTTAGGTTCAGCACTGCACTGGAGATGGGTGGACCAGCTGGAGCCACACAGCTACACAGCCTTTCAGAGTTGGGTGTGGCCTGTCAAGATGCCAATCAACTTCATTGCTGCAAGAACCCTAACACACCAAAAGGCAATATTCCTCCTGCTAAAAACTTATCTCTGCCTTTGATCTACTCTCCCTTAAATAAACAACTTGATCCTTTTTCTAGTTGTTCAGTTCCAGCTTCTACTGGGATTGGGGAACATTTCAGGAGCTCTGCTTTCCTTTTCAAACTTAATTTCTGGCTCTGGCTCTTATTTCTTTACTAATTATTTGAGACTTTCTTTTTTCCCAGGTGGCTTACACCTTCTGAGCAGGAAACTACCCTGGCAAGGTGATGGTGGCTCTGTGATACTCTCCCATTATAGAGATACTTGTGAGTGAAAGTAACATGTTAAACATGCTCATTTTTCAGATGTGATCCTCATCTATAAACCGTGTCCAGGAAACATCCCAAAGAGAAACTTGCACACTACAAGTACCCAGGAGACACTATGGAACAGAAATCCATTCAAATGCATGGAAATCTACCATCTACTAACACAGACAACATGAGAACAGAGGAAAAAATACACCTCTCAAATTTCATGATTTCTCAATAATTGCATCCAATGACTTAGGTCTAACAACAACTAGATACTAAGAAAAAATATGTTAAATAAATGAATTGATTTCTTGAAGGGAAATGACATAAAATCAATAGAAATTGCATGTATACTAACAGAAAAGTACCCATCCTAAATCATTTTCCATTAACAGGCAATTCTGTGTCTCATTTGAGTCTGGTATCTTCTTCAGTAAAGACACAGGAATCCATGGAGAATAAAATCTTTAACCTTGTCATTGGTGACAGCTAATGTGAAATTAAACACTGAGCCTTTGGGAATGAAGCTATTTTTACATGAATATGTTCAGCAGTCATTGTATGTATGCATGATCCTAGTTTCAACTTGTATGATATTCTCCAATTTATCATTCACCATTTAAGGCTGTCACATACATAGAAATGCAAACTTTATTGGAAAATATTAGTGCAATTGCTTGCATAAAGTTTATCTGGCATCCACCTTGATTGCTAAAGGTATTTTGATATTGATGACCAGTTAACTTCTCTGTACTTAAATATTTAATTACTATGTTTGGATTTTCAAAGAGTATTGTAGTAGGTCATTTCAATTGGCATCTGGAAGCAGGAAAAAGAAATGACCAGGAATTTAAATTGACACATATGCCTACCTTTTGCTGGTGATGTGCAGTATTATCCATATCATAAAGCCTCTTCTGTTCTGTATCAGGTGATCCGCCCACATGTGACTCTGCTGACAAATATACAGATAAACTACTTAAAAATTCATGTGAAAGACACATTATACAAATAAAAAGGAAGAGTACTAATAATTATATAATTTTATTTGTCCAGTTAAATTTTTATTGAAGTTTTACTTTAGAAAAATATACATCATGTTTGAAATTTTTATTGCTGTTTGTGTGTGGGCCTATGTATTTTACACTCAAACATGTGTATTCTTGGAAAATACTATAATGCAAACTTCAGATCCCAAGTCTTTATACTGGGAGACAGGGTGTTTTTCAATTACTGGGTTTGCTGGAAACCTGAGAGGCTGCCTCAGCCCCTGAAGTACCTGCAATTATGGATGTGTGTCTCTGAACCCCATGCATACTGACATCATTGAAGAGTAATTTTACTGCTCCAATACCTCAGAAAACCACGTGGGGAGACACTAGGTATTCACCATGTATGATGCCCATAATAACTCACAACTTGTTCCATTCAAGTTGAATGAAAATTTCACAGTAAAATATTAAATTTCTATGTACACTGTAATCATCACACTGTTTACTCTCTCTCTTCCTCAATTATTAACTTTTAAAAATCCATTGTACTTTATTGTGTTCCAAATAAATGATTGCATTTACACCTTAATAGAATGAATTCCATATTATTTTTCTTTTTAGCTTCCATTTCTTCTCATATATTTTTCAATCAAAATTGCCTCTGTCTTGCAAAACATTCATGCCTGTTATTCCTGACAAACTGGTTTTCTTTCCTTGGGAGTACCTCAGACAGATTACAACTGTTGTACTGAGTAATAAACATGTGAGCTGTAAAGTATTCATTTTCCTACCCAGTTCATCAGTTACTGGACTTGAGGTGACTGCTTTTATATCATTTACTGTCAAAATCTTTATTTATTTCCACCTGTAATTGAATTTGTAGCAAGAACTAGAGGAGAAAATAGGGGTCAGGGATGATGTCTTTTCTAGAGATAGAGGTTAATGGAGACTTAAAAAGTGAGGTTATCCGCCAGAGGGAGGAAATGCTGAGGGTATGTGAGACTGTACATACACACAGGGCTTAAATGTAACATGCCTGACTGACTATAGGGATTGGCAAGGAGAACTGCCAGAGGACATCACAGGCAGAGAGAGGGATCAAAATACACAGTGAGAAAACATTTGTATTAAGAAAGATTCTTAGTAAATTTAAGATGCTTGGGAATCCATGTTTTAGAGAGGTGTTATGTCATATATGCACTATATGCATAAATAGTAAAACCAACCTCAATGTGATAAGCATGTGACCATGAGTGGCATGTGCATGAATGGAGATGAAAAATAAGAAGGCAGCAGTGCACTAGAAAATTGATGCAGGCCTGATTTGATGGAATTTTTCCAAAAATACAGAGGGTATGTAATTTTCAGTGAGATTTATGGAACTCATTTTAATTAAATGAACAAGAAAGAAAGTGGCTCAGTGTGCTTTGAGATCCTGACTGTAACACAAGGTTTCAAATGAGATGTGTAATAAAATGTAGGAACTGTGAATGTTGTTTTCATGTAACATGTAGTTTCTTCTGTAAAAATATCTTCCTGTGTTGAAGAAACTCATTTAGGTGCTTGGTGCACAATTTTCTGAAACCTGGATTTAGAAAACCCACTAGAGAATTAGAGAGGTCTGTGGGAGAGGTTCAGTGAGACAGCAAATGCTTAGCATGCAAAAAGACCTTTTTTAGTAAAATAAAGAAATAAAATATGTCATAGAATGATTAGCAAACACTTCATTGGTATGTGCAAGCATATTCTTGATTTACCACTCAGTCAAAATTTCTGGAAAACTGTTTGCCAATAAATAACACATTCATTTTATATAAAAGCAGTAAAATGAATTACATGTGTATTGAGTAAAGTCACAAGATTCAAAGTACTAAAACAAAACCAGGAATGTAGGTTCAGTAATATTTGCAGTTAAGTTTCTAAAGGAAAGATCATTTTTGAAATGATCAATTATACAATTATGTCGAGATGCAGAATGAACTGTATTTAAAGGAGGAAAGAAGACCCCTGAGAAATTCAATGTCAAAGCTTTTAAAATGCGGCAGTACACATCTTTAGTGAATCTTATCAGAATCTATTCATCCATTTTATTATAAGTACTTTTCCCATCCCTTATTTGCCTTATAATTAACAAGTCTAAAGTAGTGATATAAATCTGGGGGAAGATATAATTTTTTGCTCATCATGGGGGGTTTTCTGATGTATGTGTTTACAGTCAGCTAACACCATCTGGGTGTTTATCCATACCCATGTGGGAAACTGATATATCTTCCTTTTCTGTATCAGGTGACTCTACCAATACCAATTTTATTTTTCCTCTGTTGTGTGAAGAAAGTGATCCAACATTTATGAAAAAAAGAAATATGATAAAGCACAAAGGATTCAGATTAGTCCATCAAAAAATTGTTCTGAAATCTTGCAGAAATTGCAGATATCAATAAAATATTATGTTTTGAAGAAATTAGTAAATAAAAGTAATGATGTTGGTTTTTGAGGAGTAAACTGCATAAAGATTTCTGGTTCCAGTTTGAGTCTGATGTGGCATATCTACAAGGCTTTTAAAGTATTTTCAAAAAAGTCCCAGTTCAGAACATTTGTCCTCTAGAGTTCAGAAGGTATCTCAGCAGTACTGTGGATTCTTGGCATGTAAGCAACATGGTTTCCCAACAAAGCACCAATAAAATAATGGCTTAAACAAAATATATTAATGATAAGAATAGTATGAATGAAAATATTAGCTTTCTTTAAAACAATTAATTCTTCAAAAATTCAATGTTGCTCTTCTGAATGACATATATGGATGCCTCACATGTTGTGGGGCCTGCTACATATGGAGGAGAGAAATTGGCAGCTTTAGGTTGCCCTTATTCTTCCAGGCCCCACTAGTTCTAATCATCTCTCCATCAAATATTGATATTAAATGAGACAAACTTTAAAGACCTTAAGAGTATTCTCTCCATTTACTCATATTTCCTAGCTAAATTTCATGATTCCTCCTTCATTATCCCTTCCCTTTAGCTTTTCAAAAAGAACCCTAGAGTGGAGGCTTGTTTCTTTCCATTTTAAATTCTTTGAATGGATTTTTGCCACTTTCTTTCCTGGCAATGTAACAAATTTATCATAGAAATATAATTTCTTCATCTTAGACTTTTGAGTCCCTCTCAATTCTCAAGAGACACGTATAGAATGAACTCAATATTTATCCTTGCAATTGATCTGGTTGTGTCCTAAACTATAGGAACCCTTAGCTGTTCTTGCATATTTCTCAAAAGGACATGCATTCCCTGCCTGAGACCAGGATCTTTGGAATCACTATAGAATGTAATGGACATAGAGAAGGAAAGACTTGCTCAGTCAGAATGAGATTTTGGACATGATACCCAAGAGATGATTTCTTACGTTTTCAGAGTTCCAGTGTGAAATATGTCAGCTTCCAATTACTCTAAGTTAATTTGAATATAGCTCTGGATTTTACCTTAGGATATCCCTTCAAAGTCAAGTTTAGAAGAATCTGTAATCTTTTTCCAACATTAATTTTAGATACCTGTGGGTTTCGGGAATGCTCCACAACTATTTGTACTTCTTTCACCTTTTTTATATGCTGTTTCTTACCTGTGTTTTTGTCCTAGGGTATAGCAAAATGTTGTCACTAAATTTTGTACATGCCTAATCATTTATGGTAAATAAACTTAGCTTTGTGGCATCAAGTGTTTACTCCTCAATTCATTTCCAAGTGTGAATAAGTAATAAAGGTTCAGAAAGATGTACTATCCCCTTCATTCATCTTTGGAATTTGAAACTCACAAATTCTTCCCACATTTTAAAAACCCTGCTCTTTACCCTTCTCATATGTGGCTTGAATTTCCTGCCCTCTCCTTGGTAAAACTTATTCCTCATTTTCTTTTTGACTCCATGTACTCACTGTCTTTCTCGGTCTTCATTACATCTTCTTCTTGCTTTTTTCTTATTTTAGATTTACCTGTGATAGAAGCATGTCTTAAATGCAACTCACAATTGTATTCATTTAGGAATACTCCCAATTTAACCTGTGAATGAGACCTAATAAGATGCCACTTTTTATCTTCCTTTTTCCTTGCTAGCTATTTAATAGACATATTCTTTGAACAATTACTTGATGCTAGTGCTCATATTTTTGGCAATAGTCTCTCTATTATATTTTGTATCCTATGTGTATCTTACCTTTTACATATCCTTTTATTCTTTTTTTTCTGGTTAAATGGAATGCACCAAATAGACAAGAAGTACACTCATTATCTTGCTCAGAATCACTCTGTTAAAAATAATGGCAATAATGAGTTACATATAGATTTCATCATCACTCTTTAGACACCACCATGTTCATAGATATGAAGTCATTGCAATTGGAGATAAGACCATTACATTTTGTGCAACAGTACTTTCCAAATGAGACACTATCTTATGCATTCCAAATGAAACTGAGATGCTTTCTTCATCTGGCTTCTGCTGGGGTAAAACCAGGAAGAATTAAGAGAGACTGTGTTCCCTGATAACAAACACTGATATGCATATATCTAAAACAATTTAAATCAGTGCTTAACTAGCAAACATACTCAGCAATACTATAAACACAACAGAAAATTTATTTAAAACTCTCTTGAGAAATGGACTTGATATTATACAGGTTCAATATTTAAAACAATAAAGGGCAATTTTTTAGTGTTAAAATTGATGTGTTAAGAGATTTTCAAATCTGTTACTTTGTGTAGAAATAAAACACACTTGGACTTGTTTGAGTCACAGAGCTTGAAAAACATGAATCTCATTTAGAAAAATATATATAGTCAAAAATTTATTTTAAAAAGAGAGAAATTCAGAATGAAAATGTGTCTATACTTTATGTAGACAAATGGGCACACTCAATTTGGTTAGAGTATGCAACACTTTTCATTGAAGAATAACTAAAAGGAATTTGAGAAATTAAGACACTAGCAAAGTATCATGCTGTGTTTACTTTCTGAATATTTTCAAAGATTGGATCCAGGAAAATGGTTATAGGGCTGCATAATAAAAAAGACAGTCTGTGGGGGAAACACTGGAATGCCATGACCCAGAGCCAGTCAACAGATAAAACACAGAATCATGGCTCTTAAAAAATGAAATTTATTTGTAGAAGGAATAGGCTGCAGCTGTGCCAGGGAAAACTAACTGGGTAGAAGAGAGGAATCTCACCTCTGGTGAGCAGCAGAGAATCTCACCCACCCAATTAGGAAATGACAAAAAGCAAGAGATAGTTCTCAAATCAGGAACTACAAATTGTCCACAGACATACCACATTTGGTCAACATCTAGCACTCAAGGAAATACCATTCAAAATTGCATTAACATTTCAGATTTCCCCAGTCAGAATGACATTTATCAAGTAGTTAAATAATAAGTGCAGTGCAGGATGTGGCAGGAAACTACAATCTTACACTATCAGACTTAAAATTAAGACTTCCATGCTGGAAATCATTTGGAGATTCCTTTGGATACTAGGAATATGACTGCCACATGACCCAGATTTCTCACTCCTTGATCTGAATCCCAATGTATGGAAATCAGTATGCACATGTTACATATGAACTTTGATGTTTTAGCACTACAAGTCAAAATTATAAAGTTATAGGACTAACTCTGATACCCATCAGTAGAAGAATGGGAAACAAAACATGTGGAGATACTTGCCCTGAGTTTGAGCAAATTAGTTCTTCATGACACAACATTATGTCAAAATGAATACCCAAAGGTATATGAAATCACTGTGTGTAGTGATTTTATAGTATATGAAATTTTAGAATATAAAATATAAAGTTGTAACAGAAAAATCTCCTTAATTATATAAAGGAAAATATTTTAGAGCAAAATTAGGAAACTAATGTAGATTCCTCTCAATTCAAATATAACTTTTTCAGCAAAGGAGAGATTGGACTTTTGCATAGATATAAAGCTGTATTTGAATTACTGCCAAATCTCCCTGGCAGAGTTAGAGTACGAAAATATGATTCTCTTTTTGCTGACTACATTATATATATATTTTCTTCTTGGAATACCCGAAAAATTTACATTCATATTTTAAATTTTATGGGATGGACTTCTGGCAAAAACAGTGGTTATGGAGGCACCCATAACAAGAATTAGGGTCATGTAAAAGAGAAACTGAGATATAGATATGCTGAGAGCTTTGGGCAGCTAGAACTTGTTCCTCTGGTCTGCCTAAAGAATAAAAGATCATGACACTTTCATTGAAACATATTGTTTGAAGTTGTGTGACATCATGTGCCAAAGTTATGTCTGGCAGAAAAATGCTCTCCTGCAGAACAACAAACTTGAGCAGACATGCCAGGTAAGGTTAAGACACTCAGTTGAGAGTCCTTATCCACATTTCCACCACACTGGAGCTTTAGAACTTTCCTGGGGATTGAATAAAATCCTGAGATCAAACACCATTGAGAAAGGTTCCTACAATGTATATCTGTGGGAGAGATCTAAACCACTGCATGTCTAAACTTCTCAGTTGCATAGTCAACTATCTTCACAAAATGGTGAAGGTTATCCCTGATCATATGATCTCAGGATAGTAATAGAAATGTGCTGAAAACTCTCATCAGGAATTCATGTGTTATGCCTGTTGGACAATTAGCAGCAGTGTGGAGGCCTAAAGAGCACTATCTCTTTAAATGGTAGTTTAGAAAAAATATTAGTGAGGGTAAAGTGCTTTTTTGAGAATTCAAGTGACAAAATATTCAAGGAGTGTTGGGCATTGTCAGATGCAATGGTATTTTCCTTCAGTTCCCAAAAGAAATCACAGGTTCTGTAAGGATGCCATGACTGCCATGCTCCAATAGGTTGCCAGGAAACCCCTCAGAGACAGGGAATCTTGCCCACCTTTAGACCACAGACTGCAGGAATCCGTCAGGTGGTCTGCATTACATACTAGTCCTCAGGCTCCATGAAACAGAGTATGTGTCAGGAAGTTCCCACATTAGATAGACCCATATGTCTGAATACATGAACTCCTACTGAGGGTGAGGGTTTTCTTCAAATTGCAAAGTTCCCTCAGCATTCTCTGTGTGTGGTGGGGACAAAGGAGCGGAGGACCTCTGCTTATTCATGCAAAATAACAGGTTAGGCCTTTAGGGGCTATAGACAAAATAAAGAAATAGCTGGATAATATTTGTTTCCCAGTAACCTCCCAAAGTTATGTGTGTGTGTCTAAAATTAGAAATCCTAAACAGAAATATCTTCTTTCTACTATCTTGACATTAGGAAGTCTTAAGCTTTCGCTATTGTTGTTCTTGATATATTTTTGTCCATTATTTGTATAGATTTCCCATAATTTTTTCACATTCTATATAATTTTTTTATGACAGTTTTACTCCATTCTCTCTTCCTGACCCTGCCACCCTCACCCCCTCCCTGGTCACATTTGAGAGATCTTTTTTACTCTCATTTAAAATCCTTTCTTTTAACATTTTATTGCATTTTCTCTTTATCTCTTCTTCTGCCTATCTTTAGTCCCACCACTTTCACTCTTCTTTTTTTTTAAATGTGTCCTAATAATTGTATTATCAACAAGTCATCTTTTGTGGCCAGACAAATATTGTTATGTCCTTACCCTTTTATTAATTTTGTGCTATAAAAGAGATCATTTGAAATACCTATTTTATATACAGTTGATAAAAGTTTTGCTTTAAGCTCTGATCATTGTTGGAGTTTATTATCTCCTCTAACAGAAATTCTAGAGAATGAAAATTGCATGAATAACATGATAATTTTCACACATGGTACTCAGATATAAATTGTGCTCAGGACACATTATAAAAAAAACTGCACACTACAAATACAATAGTGTTCTCGCCAATGAATGTACTAATCCTGTCTCAGAGTTGTTGTTCAGTTTTCCCCTGCCTCATGATGATTTGTTCTGATGTATGCAAAGCCCCCCGCCCTCTCCAAAAAGTGTACTTAAGCTCGGCTTGACCTCTGCTCTGGGCTCTGGGCTGCTCTATCTTCCTGAGTGAGCCTGGAACCTCAGCATGCTGAATTAATAAATCCCCTTTTGCCAATTGCATGGAGCCAGTCTCTTGTGTGGTCTCTTTCTCCGAAGCTCCGCCGGACCCTTACATTTGTTTGGCCTGATATTTCTAGGGGTTTGCCGGTTTATATGTATTTTGTAATACAGTTAATTTTCTAAGATATTTTCACTCATTTTTGTTTTAGTTCTCTGATTCCTTTTCATTCTTATTTTAAATTCTTTCCTATTCTCTTTTATATGGAATTTCATCCTCATCTCCTCTTCAGTCTCTAGTTATTATAACCAATCTCATTGTCTTTTCTTTTTAAATTTTGTTATGATGATTTTATTGTCACTGAGGTCTTTTTTTTTTTTTAATCAAGGTGCCCATTGCTATTTCCTATGAAGTTCGATTAATTACTAAGTATTATAGGAAATCATGTGAAATATACATTTTATTTGTATGATTTGCATGCTTTGCTTTAAGCTATGATTGTTCTCAGAGATTCATCTTTCCCCTTGATGGGACGCTGGTGACTAAATATATTAAACATGCTCATTTGGGAACTTGACGCTGAGACTGATGGCCTGACCCGAACACATCCTAAAGAAAAACTTGCACACTGAAAGGACACACGCATAAATTTAGAACTAAAATGCTTGCAAAATCTCCTCCTAGGAATGAACACAACAGGGAAAAGAAAGGGGGTGGGGGAATTAAGATACCACCAAATATTGTGAGTCCCCCATAACTGCATCCAAGATCTTTTTACTAATGTTCACTTCAGAGGTAGGATGAACGTATTTAGTGATTTTGTTGATTTCTTGCATTAAAAGGTCAATGAACTAGAAAGTTTTGTTTGCATGCTAACAGAATGGATACATCCTGAAAGGATGTGACTCCTTCAACAGGCCCTTTGATTTCTCATTTAAGCCCGTTTCCTGCCTCAACTTACATAGTGGAGTCAAGGGAGAATGGAATCTTTAAGACCGGCATGGATTAGTGGAAATGGGAAAGTAAAATTTTGAGCCTTTGGGAATGATGATCATTTAACAGAAATGTCTTCACTGGCCATTACAGGTTAGGTATTTTCAGAATTTGATTGATCTTTCAGAGTATTAAATTTTTTCCTTATGATATGAGGACGTCACCAAGAAGAAAACTGAAACAATATTCAAAAAATTTTCTCTATTGATATGAAATGAAGGTTACTTTTAAGATTCTGCTTCCTTGATTTCTAAAGCTATTTTCATGTCCTATTACATTCTTTAGACTTAAATATTAAATTATGATGTTTGATTTCCACGTAAGTCTTGTGTGAGGTCATTTTGTTTGGCATAATTTCCCTTCATAAGAAAAAAAGAAAAATAAAACGTGAATTAATATTGACACATTTACAGACCTGAAGATTGCTCTTTTCCATGCTATCAGTCGTTTCCTTCTCTGGTGATGCTGACATATTCTCAGGTGACTCTGGGGATGAATGCACAGATGTACTTAAATTACTTAAAAGAGTTAGACTGAGTGAATTTCTAGCCAACAAAAACATAACTGTAAGAATCCTAAAATTTTATTTTCAAGTGAAGCTTAATTTTACGTGAATGTTCATGTTGCTTGAATTTTTTTGATTGTTGTGTGAACTTGGTGGTTGTACCCAGAGCCAAGTGTATCCTGGCAAGAACTGTAGCCCGATCTTCAAATCCGAGGCCTTCAATTTTTTTGGAGACAGAGTGACTGAATATTCCCTGGCTCACTGGAAACCTGACATCAGCCTGTCTCAGCCTCCCACTAAGCTTTTTATTACAGAGGAGTCCTTCTTCCCCCAGGGCATATTGAGTGATTTGGGGAGTAGTTTTACTAATCCAATACTTCAGAGACAATGGAGGTCACTTTGTTCAATGCATATCTCAAAGATTCAACCATTCGAGGAAAAATGATATTTTGTAGAAAAACAATGTTGAGATTACAATGGAAAAAAGAAAACTTCACACTGTCTCCTATGTTTTTTCCTAATAATAATTTTTAATGAACCACTGCGTGTAACATTGGTGTCAACAAAAATATATGTGTGTATATGATCACTGTGATATCTTTGACAGTAAACCACATATTCCTTTCATTCCCTTTGCCTTCATTTCTTCTGTTAGGGTCCTCTGTTTTTGAAAAGATTCGGGTCTTGGTGCCTGAAATCAACTGGTTTTGCTTCTCTGGTGTTAGCTACCTCAAAACATGACCCTTATTGTACTGGGTAACAACCACTTGACCTGTAAATTATTCCTTCTCTGTCTAATTCTCAAGGTCCTGGACTTCAGGGACTACTTTTACAACAAATTGGTTTGAACACCCATAATAAAGTGTCAGGTAAGTGTCTGAGGCAATAACACATGGCGTGGATGGTGTCTTTTCTAGAGGTAGGGATGAATGGAGACTTGAGGAGTGAGGCCATCGGCCAGAGGCAGAGAATGGTGTAAAAGTGGAAGGCTATATAGCATGACATAGAGACAAGGGTTAAGGGGGATGCCATGTGTCTGATAATACAGAGATTGGTGAAAACTGCCAGAAGTTCATGTCACTAAAAAACGGGCTAAAGATAGATTGAGGAAGACTTGCATTGTGAAAGATGCCTGGAAATATTAAGGTGCTTGGACATACATATACCAAAGAATGTCATCTATGTCATGGGCACATATATTTCTGGAACCATCTCAATTCTGTGGGCATGTGAACTTGAGGGGCATGTTCATGACTGGAGATGAATAATGAGAATGCAAATTGCACTATGAGGTTGATGCAGGCCTGAATGGAAGGCTTGTCTCCAAAAGGATCTGGGTTCTGTTTTTAGCATACACAGGTAACAAACAAACAACAAGTCAAAGACAAAGAATAATGAGCAAACACTCCATTGGGATGTGGAAGGATTTATGGATTGACTACTCTGAGATAAAATTTCAGGAAAGAGTGTTCACCAGCAAATGTTCACTTTAGAAACAAGGGATGAACTAAAGTACATATGATCATACATCTTATTATTTCTTGCCTCAAACTTCCCACAAGAGTTGTCAAAGTCAAAGTCATGAAATGATGTTGTCTATAAAACATCACTCAAGTTTGATGCATTTGGTTGATACACTAGATGTCACAGTAGTGTGCACATTGCCTTATAAATGAGATTTTCCTGTATTTCACAGACTGGCCTTGATATCTCGGCTTCCAAAAAACTAGAATTCCTCAGGATATCAGGATTCTGCACTTCAATCCTTCTCCCCAGACCTATTTTTAAAATTTGGGTGGGAAGAAAAATGAGGCCCACAACCCAACTAACAGGTGTCATGAAGTTTAATTGTAGACGCCTATGATAGAGGTTATTTTAAAACATCATTTCCTCAGACATTTACAGAAATATTTTGAAATGTGGATGCAGCAGCAACACAGACCCCATGGGGCAAATCCTCCCAACACATGGCAGAAAATGGATATATCAGGAGTGAGAAGATTGCTATCATTTCCAAGGTTTAAACATAGGCGGGTTTATAGAAGCTGTACTGAAACAGTTACCGGATTCCAGAGTTTTTGCTCTATTCTTCCTTTTCGGTTTTTGGGGAGCTGTATCTTTGCTTTTGGTGGTCGGCTTGATGTGCATGCAGAGAAGATATTATGTAAGTATTTTACAGTACATTCAGCATACTCTTTAATAATATCACATAAACATAGAAGATGAATTACCTTGTAGGAAGCATGTATATCCTCAGAGCCTGAAAAGCAAGTGAAATATATAATCCATAAAACCTGAATATTAAGAAAAACACATTCATGACTCTTTGAAATAAGTAGAGAGCTCAGTCTGAGTGATAATAATTTTTGTTTGCATTGATACAGGCTACATTCGCTTGGGGGTTTTGTGTTTGTGGATTTTGTTGAGTACAATGACAAGACTGAAATGTAGCAAATCAACATGGAGAAAATATCTTTAGTAATTAAAACTTGTAGTTAAGTTTCAAATAATAAGAACACCTTTGGCATCATCATAAATATCTAGGCAAATTACGTATACAAATGTGAAGATGCACAATCTGGGACCACAGTCATCTGTATTTAGAGAAGCAAAAGAGAAACCTGAGAACTTCAATGTCAAAACTGAAGTAGTCAGATGGCAGTACACATGTCAAGTGACCTATGAATTCTTTAATCCATTTTATAATAACTGAGTATCCTGTACCTCATTTGTCTTATTATTAAAAAGTTTTCATCCAAGATCTGCGGAAATGTACACTTTATTTCTCCTCAAACTGTTTTTTTCTTTTTCTGAATTAATTTGACTAGATATATGCATTTAGAATAACAGGTAATACATATATGTGTGTGTTTTACATACCCGTCTGGGACCCTGGCACATCTTCTAATCCTGCTTTCTTTGTTTGGGGCAATAGAATGTTGACTTTTTCACCCTTAACCAAAGATACATGTCCTGCATCTGAAAAAAATGTGAGAAACCATAAAGAATTTAGATATAGCATCCACAGAAAACTGGGATCTGAAAGGAAGCAGAATTGACCGATAGGACTGAAGTATTGTGTTTCAAAGTCTTTTATATGAACATGTTAGAAAATGTCTTAGTATAGGTGGAATAAATTTCTTAAAGAATTCTGTTGAAAAACATGAGTGTGACATAAAACACCCAGACATGAGATCACATATTTTCTGAAAGTTCTGAAGAGCAGAAAATGAGGCATCTAGAGATCAGAATTAAGCACAGGAATGGAGTTTATTCTTGCAGCACCAGGGACATGGTTTCATTCCAAAGCACCAATATCATATAAAAATTAAAATCATAATCCGTGTCATCATCATCATCATCATATAACACTATAACCATATTAATAATAAGTAACTATCTTTAAAAAAAAAACAGCTTCAGAAACACTAGGTCACTGATCTAAATCACTCTTATGGATGTCACACACATGGTGGTGCCTGGTAGGTGTGCAGGAGGGTTGCCCTCATTTTTCCAGTCCCTACTTGTTTCAATCATCTGTGGACCAGGTATCATCTCACTTTTGGTTTGAAGGCAGGCACACTGAAAAATGCTGAATTGCCTTCTCTCATTTTCCCCTCCAAAATACCCTTGCTAACTTCTTTATTTTCTCCCACATTTCCCCTTCCTTCTAGCTGATTCAAGCAAAACAACAAACAAAAAAACAAACAGACAAACACAAACTTCTGGTGTGGGAGACTTGATTCTTTCCACTATGCATTGTTTGCATGGGTCATTCCAACTCCTTCCTATCTATACCAATGTAGAAAATTTATCTGAGAAAATGATTTCTAAATTTTGGTCTTTTAGTTATCCCCACTACCTAAGAATTATGCTCAGAAGTATAGCAATATTTATCCTGGCGCTTGATCATCTTCTATTCTGGTGTGTAGGATCTACTAGAATGCTCTTTGATGTCCCACAGGAACATTATTTTCTTGGCTACAAAAATGCTGTTGGCAAACTAGGATCACTGGAGTCACCTAAGAACATAAAGCAAATGTAGAAGGAAAGAACTTCTGAGTCACAGGGAGAACCTCCTGGCCCCAACTGACCATACACTACACTACAGTTTGAGAGCTCCAGTGTAAATGCTGTTGGCATCCAATACCTCTACCTTAACTTGAACATAGCCCTGGGATTCTCCCTAAGATGATCCACTCAAATGGAAGTTTCGAAGAAGGTCTAATCTTTCCAAATTTAATTTTAGCTATCTGGGAATTTGGCGACCAATCCGTAATCATTCCTATTTCTTTCCACTCTCCTAATTGGTGTTTCTGCTCCATAAATTCTTTGTACAGACTAGCAAGATTTTATGTGTCATTATATTGTATACATGGATAAACAAACCTAGCAATATGGGATTCCTTCTTCACTGCTCAATTCGATTCCAACTGTGACTAAGTTAAGAAGGTTGGAAAATTTTCACTCTACACTTCATTCAGTTTTGGACCTGGCAACTCAAATATGCTCCCCAGATTATCAAAAAGCTGCTCTTTTCCCTGCTCATATGTACCTGAGTGTCCTTGACTCCACTGACTACAGCTGTTGCCTCTTTCTTCATTGATACCCTGTAATTAATTAATGCCTGTCTCAGTGTTCATATCCTCTTCTTCTCTCTGATTTCTACTGTACTTTGATGGAAGCATGTCTCAAAATGCAATTCCTAATTCAGATCCTTTAGCAATATCCCCAGTGTAGCCTGTGACAGAAACCTAATACCATATGACTCATTATATTTCTTCGTCCTTATCAGGTAATACATACTCTCCTTGAACAATTATAATATACTAGTGCTCATGGATTAAGGCAATAGGCTCCGCAATGTATTTTGCATTATTCATGACTCTTACCTTCTCTGTGTCCATTTATTCTGTTCTTGGCTCCTGATTCGGACTCACCAGATACACTAGAAGCAGAAACCTCTGGAGGTTTCTCACAGACGCTCTGGAGAAAATAATGCCAATAATGAGTCGCACAAAGATTTCATCAGTACCTTTATCTCATCACCATATATATGTCTATTTTTGAAATCATCCCAATTGAAAATTAGATGAGTGCATTTTAAGCAAGAATGTATGCATTAGTTTCACTGCCTGAGGCACCTCAGATTAAGTGAGCTCTTATATCATTCTGGCTACTGATTGGATAAAACCAGGATGAGGGACATAGGAACCCTGTTCCCTCAGAATATACACACTGACATTCATATACCCCCAAAACTAGCATCAGCATTTAATCAGTCAACTTTGCACTTCCAGCATTTCTAAGAATGCTGTAGAATTCTTCTTTGAAAGCCTTTTGAGAATGGCCCTTGATGTTCTAGAGCATTCAAATTTTATACCCTGAATGGTCAATATTTTATTCCGAAAGTACGATACTTGGTAAGATGAGAGTTTCAATTCTGTCACCTTGTGTAGGAATGGGAAACTGTTGTTCTTGCTTCATTTGATTAACCAGAGACTTCCAAAATTTAATGTATTTCAGCAAAATATTTACCAAGTCAAAACTTATTACTTTAAAAAGAGTAAAATATAGTGAGGAAAATGTCTGTGTTTAACATGAACATAACAGTTCCACACACAACTTGGGTAGAATGTGCAACACTTCCATTGAAGAAGAAAGTTCAGAGGTATTTCAAAAGATAAAGGTGACTCCCATGTCTTAAAAGCTGACTATTTGCAGAGGTGGGAGTCATTTGAACTGGTGCATAGCTGCTTGCTAAAAAAGAGAAGCCGTGGGAAAACACAGGAGTGACACAATGGAGAGCCTGTGACCAGATGAAACCAAGAAATGTTAAGATACTCAAAGAGGAAATGCATTCATGGAGGAAATAGGATAAAGCCAGGGTAGGGAAAACTAGCTGGCTATGAGAGAGAAATATTCTGACTGGTGATCTGAGGAGAATCTCACCCATCCAATTAGGAAATGGAGAAAAGCAAGAGATAGACAGTTCTCAAAACAACAAATACAAGTTCACTATAAATCCATGAAAAATATATCTAGCATTCAGGGAAATACCATCCAAAACTCCATTGATATTTCAGCTCATGCCAGCCAGTTAGGCATTCATCAAGATTTCAAATAATAAGTGCTGGAGAGGATGTGGGTAAAAATGTACAACCATACACTGTGAGGCCGAAAATCAGGACTTCCCATCTGAAAAGTAGTATGGAGAGTCAGCAGAAGACTAGGAACATGAACACCATGTGCCCAGGATTCCCAAGCCGCCTTCTTATTCCCAATTTACAATGATTCTGTATACACATGAGACACTGGAACTCCAATATTTACAGTGGTTTCTATCACCATTAGAAAGATATGAATGAGCCCAGATGCACCTCAACACAAACATGGATAAAAAACACCTAGAAACACGACAATAAATTTGAGCAAACTATTTTTTCATGATACACCATCATGTCAAAATGAGTCCTCATATAGCATATAAAAACACTGTCCTAAGAAATTCTAAAATATAAAACTTGTAACACCCAAATCCCTAAGATTATACAAGGACGACATTTTAAAGCAAAAATGTAGGAAACTTATGTAGACTATTCTAAGGCCAAATACAATCATTTCAGCAAAGGTGAGACTTCTTTTTCCCCCGCAATGTCAAAGAATATTTGATGAAATCCAAACCTTCCAGGCAGAATCTGAGCGTGTGTTTAGGAGCCTCTTCACTCATGTTAGTTTACCTAGGCTTTCTTCCTGGGATATAGGAAAAACACCACCCAGTTTCTTTTTAGCTATTCAAAGGCTGAACTTGCCATAAAACAGTGGTTTGGAGGTACCCATAACCACAATCAGGTGAGAGTAGGAGATAAAGCAGACACAGAGTTGCTGAGAGAGCTGGGCACTTAGAACATGGCCCTGTAGTCTATGTTAAGAATAGTAGTTTATGGCACTGTCATGGCATCATAGTCTGACAGCAAGGGCCAAGGGTAACTCTGGTAGACAAAGGGCAGCCTGCAGTACCATAAACATGAAATGAATACTAGGCATGGGCAACCCACCCTGCTGAGAATAATTTAGAACACTTACCCCCATTAACATCACACAGGAAGTTAAAGCCACCCTCTTAAGAATTACAATATTGCCCTGAAGACATGGACTCTCAGTGGTGTCTCATCAGGAACCACTGCATCCCTTACACCTCCATGATGCAGTAGCCAGGTATCCTCCCAGAATTTTACAGGGTTACTCCTCATATGGGCTCAGGATAGTGAGTGACAGGCATGTGCTGAAGGCTCTCATCAGGAAGAGGTATGTTGCTGCTGTGGACGTTCTGTAGAGTAGAGGATCACAGAGGCACGGCCTCTTTCAAACTGGTGCTTTGGGAATAATGATAGTGAGAAAGAACTGCTAGTTGAGAATTCAAGGGACAGAAGATTCCAGAAGTGCTGGGACAGGATCAGGGAGAATGGTATTTTCACTGAGTTCTCAGAAGAAGCCACAGATTCTGAAACCAGGCCATGTCTCTCATGCTCCAAGAGGTTGTAGGAAAAGCCTCAGTGACTTGGAATCATGCGCACTACAAGACCACTGAGTACAGAATTCCATAATTGGAGTCTGCACTACAGATTAGTCTCCAGCCTCCATGCCCACAGGGTTTATTAGGCAATTTCTACATTGGATAGACCCATGTCTCTGAGTAAAGAATCCAGTACTGAGAATGTATTTCCACAATATTTGCATCCCCCAAACCACACAAAGCCTTAGCTTTTGAAAAATTAGAAATCCCGGACAGATATTTCTCCATTTCAGTTATATTACTTTCAGGTTTTTGTGAAGATTTCCTTGGTTTTGTTTATGCCTTTTGTGTAAAGGTAAAATTTCTAAGCTGATTCTAAGCTGCAAAAGCCTGAGCTAAAGTGTAAAAGACTGGGCACTGTAAAGTCTCTAAATTGCAAGGCCTGGGCTAAAGAGTAAAAGACCAGGTATTGTTAAAATTCCAATGCTACCCCTGGAACCTGTAATCCCTGTAGCTGTTAGGACAATACCTGAACTGCCCAGTAAATATTTCTCCTGGTTCCCTGGTTGTTTAATAGCTAAGGGCTCCAAGTAGCTCGGCACGTAAGCATCCAGGTCCCAAAACCAATCAGTTTAAATGTGTACCCCGCTTAGGAGTGACCAATCACCCCTGCCCAGACTGTTCCCGCCAATGAATGTACTAATCCTGTCTCAGAGTTGTTGTTCAGTTTTCCCCTGCCTCATGATGATTTGTTCTGATGTATGCAAAGCCCCCCGCCCTCTCCAAAAAGTGTACTTAAGCTCGGCTTGACCTCTGCTCTGGGCTCTGGGCTGCTCTATCTTCCTGAGTGAGCCTGGAACCTCAGCATGCTGAATTAATAAATCCCCTTTTGCCAATTGCATGGAGCCAGTCTCTTGTGTGGTCTCTTTCTCCGAAGCTCCGCCGGACCCTTACATTTGTTTGGCCTGATATTTCTAGGGGTTTGCCGGTTTATATGTATTTTGTAATACAGTTAATTTTCTAAGATATTTTCACTCATTTTTGTTTTAGTTCTCTGATTCCTTTTCATTCTTATTTTAAATTCTTTCCTATTCTCTTTTATATGGAATTTCATCCTCATCTCCTCTTCAGTCTCTAGTTATTATAACCAATCTCATTGTCTTTTCTTTTTAAATTTTGTTATGATGATTTTATTGTCACTGAGGTCTTTTTTTTTTTTTAATCAAGGTGCCCATTGCTATTTCCTATGAAGTTCGATTAATTACTAAGTATTATAGGAAATCATGTGAAATATACATTTTATTTGTATGATTTGCATGCTTTGCTTTAAGCTATGATTGTTCTCAGAGATTCATCTTTCCCCTTGATGGGACGCTGGTGACTAAATATATTAAACATGCTCATTTGGGAACTTGACGCTGAGACTGATGGCCTGACCCGAACACATCCTAAAGAAAAACTTGCACACTGAAAGGACACACGCATAAATTTAGAACTAAAATGCTTGCAAAATCTCCTCCTAGGAATGAACACAACAGGGAAAAGAAAGGGGGTGGGGGAATTAAGATACCACCAAATATTGTGAGTCCCCCATAACTGCATCCAAGATCTTTTTACTAATGTTCACTTCAGAGGTAGGATGAACGTATTTAGTGATTTTGTTGATTTCTTGCATTAAAAGGTCAATGAACTAGAAAGTTTTGTTTGCATGCTAACAGAATGGATACATCCTGAAAGGATGTGACTCCTTCAACAGGCCCTTTGATTTCTCATTTAAGCCCGTTTCCTGCCTCAACTTACATAGTGGAGTCAAGGGAGAATGGAATCTTTAAGACCGGCATGGATTAGTGGAAATGGGAAAGTAAAATTTTGAGCCTTTGGGAATGATGATCATTTAACAGAAATGTCTTCACTGGCCATTACAGGTTAAGTATTTTCAGAATTTGATTGATCTTTCAGAGTATTAAATTTTTTCCTTATGATATGAGGACGTCACCAAGAAGAAAACTGAAACAATATTCAAAAAATTTTCTCTATTGATATGAAATGAAGGTTACTTTTAAGATTCTGCTTCCTTGATTTCTAAAGCTATTTTCATGTCCTATTACATTCTTTAGACTTAAATATTAAATTATGATGTTTGATTTCCACGTAAGTCTTGTGTGAGGTCATTTTGTTTGGCATAATTTCCCTTCATAAGAAAAAAAGAAAAATAAAACGTGAATTAATATTGACACATTTACAGACCTGCAGATTGCTCTTTTCCATGCTATCAGTCGTTTCCTTCTCTGGTGATGCTGACATATTCTCAGGTGACTCTGGGGATGAATGCACAGATGTACTTAAATTACTTAAAAGAGTTAGACTGAGTGAATTTCTAGCCAACAAAAACATAACTGTAAGAATCCTAAAATTTTATTTTCAAGTGAAGCTTAATTTTACGTGAATGTTCATGTTGCTTGAATTTTTTTGATTGTTGTGTGAACTTGGTGGTTGTACCCAGAGCCAAGTGTATCCTGGCAAGAACTGTAGCCCGATCTTCAAATCCGAGGCCTTCAATTTTTTTGGAGACAGAGTGACTGAATATTCCCTGGCTCACTGGAAACCTGACATCAGCCTGTCTCAGCCTCCCACTAAGCTTTTTATTACAGAGGAGTCCTTCTTCCCCCAGGGCATATTGAGTGATTTGGGGAGTAGTTTTACTAATCCAATACTTCAGAGACAATGGAGGTCACTTTGTTCAATGCATATCTCAAAGATTCAACCATTCGAGGAAAAATGATATTTTGTAGAAAAACAATGTTGAGATTACAATGGAAAAAAGAAAACTTCACACTGTCTCCTATGTTTTTTCCTAATAATAATTTTTAATGAACCACTGCGTGTAACATTGGTGTCAACAAAAATATATGTGTGTATATGATCACTGTGATATCTTTGACAGTAAACCACATATTCCTTTCATTCCCTTTGCCTTCATTTCTTCTGTTAGGGTCCTCTGTTTTTGAAAAGATTCGGGTCTTGGTGCCTGAAATCAACTGGTTTTGCTTCTCTGGTGTTAGCTACCTCAAAACATGACCCTTATTGTACTGGGTAACAACCACTTGACCTGTAAATTATTCCTTCTCTGTCTAATTCTCAAGGTCCTGGACTTCAGGGACTACTTTTACAACAAATTGGTTTGAACACCCATAATAAAGTGTCAGGTAAGTGTCTGAGGCAATAACACATGGCGTGGATGGTGTCTTTTCTAGAGGTAGGGATGAATGGAGACTTGAGGAGTGAGGCCATCGGCCAGAGGCAGAGAATGGTGTAAAAGTGGAAGGCTATATAGCATGACATAGAGACAAGGGTTAAGGGGGATGCCATGTGTCTGATAATACAGAGATTGGTGAAAACTGCCAGAAGTTCATGTCACTAAAAAACGGGCTAAAGATAGATTGAGGAAGACTTGCATTGTGAAAGATGCCTGGAAATATTAAGGTGCTTGGACATACATATACCAAAGAATGTCATCTATGTCATGGGCACATATATTTCTGGAACCATCTCAATTCTGTGGGCATGTGAACTTGAGGGGCATGTTCATGACTGGAGATGAATAATGAGAATGCAAATTGCACTATGAGGTTGATGCAGGCCTGAATGGAAGGCTTGTCTCCAAAAGGATCTGGGTTCTGTTTTTAGCATACACAGGTAACAAACAAACAACAAGTCAAAGACAAAGAATAATGAGCAAACACTCCATTGGGATGTGGAAGGATTTATGGATTGACTACTCTGAGATAAAATTTCAGGAAAGAGTGTTCACCAGCAAATGTTCACTTTAGAAACAAGGGATGAACTAAAGTACATATGATCATACATCTTATTATTTCTTGCCTCAAACTTCCCACAAGAGTTGTCAAAGTCAAAGTCATGAAATGATGTTGTCTATAAAACATCACTCAAGTTTGATGCATTTGGTTGATACACTAGATGTCACAGTAGTGTGCACATTGCCTTATAAATGAGATTTTCCTGTATTTCACAGACTGGCCTTGATATCTCGGCTTCCAAAAAACTAGAATTCCTCAGGATATCAGGATTCTGCACTTCAATCCTTCTCCCCAGACCTATTTTTAAAATTTGGGTGGGAAGAAAAATGAGGCCCACAACCCAACTAACAGGTGTCATGAAGTTTAATTGTAGACGCCTATGATAGAGGTTATTTTAAAACATCATTTCCTCAGACATTTACAGAAATATTTTGAAATGTGGATGCAGCAGCAACACAGACCCCATGGGGCAAATCCTCCCAACACATGGCAGAAAATGGATATATCAGGAGTGAGAAGATTGCTATCATTTCCAAGGTTTAAACATAGGCGGGTTTATAGAAGCTGTACTGAAACAGTTACCGGATTCCAGAGTTTTTGCTCTATTCTTCCTTTTCGGTTTTTGGGGAGCTGTATCTTTGCTTTTGGTGGTCGGCTTGATGTGCATGCAGAGAAGATATTATGTAAGTATTTTACAGTACATTCAGCATACTCTTTAATAATATCACATAAACATAGAAGATGAATTACCTTGTAGGAAGCATGTATATCCTCAGAGCCTGAAAAGCAAGTGAAATATATAATCCATAAAACCTGAATATTAAGAAAAACACATTCATGACTCTTTGAAATAAGTAGAGAGCTCAGTCTGAGTGATAATAATTTTTGTTTGCATTGATACAGGCTACATTCGCTTGGGGGTTTTGTGTTTGTGGATTTTGTTGAGTACAATGACAAGACTGAAATGTAGCAAATCAACATGGAGAAAATATCTTTAGTAATTAAAACTTGTAGTTAAGTTTCAAATAATAAGAACACCTTTGGCATCATCATAAATATCTAGGCAAATTACGTATACAAATGTGAAGATGCACAATCTGGGACCACAGTCATCTGTATTTAGAGAAGCAAAAGAGAAACCTGAGAACTTCAATGTCAAAACTGAAGTAGTCAGATGGCAGTACACATGTCAAGTGACCTATGAATTCTTTAATCCATTTTATAATAACTGAGTATCCTGTACCTCATTTGTCTTATTATTAAAAAGTTTTCATCCAAGATCTGCGGAAATGTACACTTTATTTCTCCTCAAACTGTTTTTTTCTTTTTCTGAATTAATTTGACTAGATATATGCATTTAGAATAACAGGTAATACATATATGTGTGTGTTTTACATACCCGTCTGGGACCCTGGCACATCTTCTAATCCTGCTTTCTTTGTTTGGGGCAATAGAATGTTGACTTTTTCACCCTTAACCAAAGATACATGTCCTGCATCTGAAAAAAATGTGAGAAACCATAAAGAATTTAGATATAGCATCCACAGAAAACTGGGATCTGAAAGGAAGCAGAATTGACCGATAGGACTGAAGTATTGTGTTTCAAAGTCTTTTATATGAACATGTTAGAAAATGTCTTAGTATAGGTGGAATAAATTTCTTAAAGAATTCTGTTGAAAAACATGAGTGTGACATAAAACACCCAGACATGAGATCACATATTTTCTGAAAGTTCTGAAGAGCAGAAAATGAGGCATCTAGAGATCAGAATTAAGCACAGGAATGGAGTTTATTCTTGCAGCACCAGGGACATGGTTTCATTCCAAAGCACCAATATCATATAAAAATTAAAATCATAATCCGTGTCATCATCATCATCATCATATAACACTATAACCATATTAATAATAAGTAACTATCTTTAAAAAAAAAACAGCTTCAGAAACACTAGGTCACTGATCTAAATCACTCTTATGGATGTCACACACATGGTGGTGCCTGGTAGGTGTGCAGGAGGGTTGCCCTCATTTTTCCAGTCCCTACTTGTTTCAATCATCTGTGGACCAGGTATCATCTCACTTTTGGTTTGAAGGCAGGCACACTGAAAAATGCTGAATTGCCTTCTCTCATTTTCCCCTCCAAAATACCCTTGCTAACTTCTTTATTTTCTCCCACATTTCCCCTTCCTTCTAGCTGATTCAAGCAAAACAACAAACAAAAAAACAAACAGACAAACACAAACTTCTGGTGTGGGAGACTTGATTCTTTCCACTATGCATTGTTTGCATGGGTCATTCCAACTCCTTCCTATCTATACCAATGTAGAAAATTTATCTGAGAAAATGATTTCTAAATTTTGGTCTTTTAGTTATCCCCACTACCTAAGAATTATGCTCAGAAGTATAGCAATATTTATCCTGGCGCTTGATCATCTTCTATTCTGGTGTGTAGGATCTACTAGAATGCTCTTTGATGTCCCACAGGAACATTATTTTCTTGGCTACAAAAATGCTGTTGGCAAACTAGGATCACTGGAGTCACCTAAGAACATAAAGCAAATGTAGAAGGAAAGAACTTCTGAGTCACAGGGAGAACCTCCTGGCCCCAACTGACCATACACTACACTACAGTTTGAGAGCTCCAGTGTAAATGCTGTTGGCATCCAATACCTCTACCTTAACTTGAACATAGCCCTGGGATTCTCCCTAAGATGATCCACTCAAATGGAAGTTTCGAAGAAGGTCTAATCTTTCCAAATTTAATTTTAGCTATCTGGGAATTTGGCGACCAATCCGTAATCATTCCTATTTCTTTCCACTCTCCTAATTGGTGTTTCTGCTCCATAAATTCTTTGTACAGACTAGCAAGATTTTATGTGTCATTATATTGTATACATGGATAAACAAACCTAGCAATATGGGATTCCTTCTTCACTGCTCAATTCGATTCCAACTGTGACTAAGTTAAGAAGGTTGGAAAATTTTCACTCTACACTTCATTCAGTTTTGGACCTGGCAACTCAAATATGCTCCCCAGATTATCAAAAAGCTGCTCTTTTCCCTGCTCATATGTACCTGAGTGTCCTTGACTCCACTGACTACAGCTGTTGCCTCTTTCTTCATTGATACCCTGTAATTAATTAATGCCTGTCTCAGTGTTCATATCCTCTTCTTCTCTCTGATTTCTACTGTACTTTGATGGAAGCATGTCTCAAAATGCAATTCCTAATTCAGATCCTTTAGCAATATCCCCAGTGTAGCCTGTGACAGAAACCTAATACCATATGACTCATTATATTTCTTCGTCCTTATCAGGTAATACATACTCTCCTTGAACAATTATAATATACTAGTGCTCATGGATTAAGGCAATAGGCTCCGCAATGTATTTTGCATTATTCATGACTCTTACCTTCTCTGTGTCCATTTATTCTGTTCTTGGCTCCTGATTCGGACTCACCAGATACACTAGAAGCAGAAACCTCTGGAGGTTTCTCACAGACGCTCTGGAGAAAATAATGCCAATAATGAGTCGCACAAAGATTTCATCAGTACCTTTATCTCATCACCATATATATGTCTATTTTTGAAATCATCCCAATTGAAAATTAGATGAGTGCATTTTAAGCAAGAATGTATGCATTAGTTTCACTGCCTGAGGCACCTCAGATTAAGTGAGCTCTTATATCATTCTGGCTACTGATTGGATAAAACCAGGATGAGGGACATAGGAACCCTGTTCCCTCAGAATATACACACTGACATTCATATACCCCCAAAACTAGCATCAGCATTTAATCAGTCAACTTTGCACTTCCAGCATTTCTAAGAATGCTGTAGAATTCTTCTTTGAAAGCCTTTTGAGAATGGCCCTTGATGTTCTAGAGCATTCAAATTTTATACCCTGAATGGTCAATATTTTATTCCGAAAGTACGATACTTGGTAAGATGAGAGTTTCAATTCTGTCACCTTGTGTAGGAATGGGAAACTGTTGTTCTTGCTTCATTTGATTAACCAGAGACTTCCAAAATTTAATGTATTTCAGCAAAATATTTACCAAGTCAAAACTTATTACTTTAAAAAGAGTAAAATATAGTGAGGAAAATGTCTGTGTTTAACATGAACGTAACAGTTCCACACACAACTTGGGTAGAATGTGCAACACTTCCATTGAAGAAGAAAGTTCAGAGGTATTTCAAAAGATAAAGGTGACTCCCATGTCTTAAAAGCTGACTATTTGCAGAGGTGGGAGTCATTTGAACTGGTGCATAGCTGCTTGCTAAAAAAGAGAAGCCGTGGGAAAACACAGGAGTGACACAATGGAGAGCCTGTGACCAGATGAAACCAAGAAATGTTAAGATACTCAAAGAGGAAATGCATTCATGGAGGAAATAGGATAAAGCCAGGGTAGGGAAAACTAGCTGGCTATGAGAGAGAAATATTCTGACTGGTGATCTGAGGAGAATCTCACCCATCCAATTAGGAAATGGAGAAAAGCAAGAGATAGACAGTTCTCAAAACAACAAATACAAGTTCACTATAAATCCATGAAAAATATATCTAGCATTCAGGGAAATACCATCCAAAACTCCATTGATATTTCAGCTCATGCCAGCCAGTTAGGCATTCATCAAGATTTCAAATAATAAGTGCTGGAGAGGATGTGGGTAAAAATGTACAACCATACACTGTGAGGCCGAAAATCAGGACTTCCCATCTGAAAAGTAGTATGGAGAGTCAGCAGAAGACTAGGAACATGAACACCATGTGCCCAGGATTCCCAAGCCGCCTTCTTATTCCCAATTTACAATGATTCTGTATACACATGAGACACTGGAACTCCAATATTTACAGTGGTTTCTATCACCATTAGAAAGATATGAATGAGCCCAGATGCACCTCAACACAAACATGGATAAAAAACACCTAGAAACACGACAATAAATTTGAGCAAACTATTTTTTCATGATACACCATCATGTCAAAATGAGTCCTCATATAGCATATAAAAACACTGTCCTAAGAAATTCTAAAATATAAAACTTGTAACACCCAAATCCCTAAGATTATACAAGGACGACATTTTAAAGCAAAAATGTAGGAAACTTATGTAGACTATTCTAAGGCCAAATACAATCATTTCAGCAAAGGTGAGACTTCTTTTTCCCCCGCAATGTCAAAGAATATTTGATGAAATCCAAACCTTCCAGGCAGAATCTGAGCGTGTGTTTAGGAGCCTCTTCACTCATGTTAGTTTACCTAGGCTTTCTTCCTGGGATATAGGAAAAACACCACCCAGTTTCTTTTTAGCTATTCAAAGGCTGAACTTGCCATAAAACAGTGGTTTGGAGGTACCCATAACCACAATCAGGTGAGAGTAGGAGATAAAGCAGACACAGAGTTGCTGAGAGAGCTGGGCACTTAGAACATGGCCCTGTAGTCTATGTTAAGAATAGTAGTTTATGGCACTGTCATGGCATCATAGTCTGACAGCAAGGGCCAAGGGTAACTCTGGTAGACAAAGGGCAGCCTGCAGTACCATAAACATGAAATGAATACTAGGCATGGGCAACCCACCCTGCTGAGAATAATTTAGAACACTTACCCCCATTAACATCACACAGGAAGTTAAAGCCACCCTCTTAAGAATTACAATATTGCCCTGAAGACATGGACTCTCAGTGGTGTCTCATCAGGAACCACTGCATCCCTTACACCTCCATGATGCAGTAGCCAGGTATCCTCCCAGAATTTTACAGGGTTACTCCTCATATGGGCTCAGGATAGTGAGTGACAGGCATGTGCTGAAGGCTCTCATCAGGAAGAGGTATGTTGCTGCTGTGGACGTTCTGTAGAGTAGAGGATCACAGAGGCACGGCCTCTTTCAAACTGGTGCTTTGGGAATAATGATAGTGAGAAAGAACTGCTAGTTGAGAATTCAAGGGACAGAAGATTCCAGAAGTGCTGGGACAGGATCAGGGAGAATGGTATTTTCACTGAGTTCTCAGAAGAAGCCACAGATTCTGAAACCAGGCCATGTCTCTCATGCTCCAAGAGGTTGTAGGAAAAGCCTCAGTGACTTGGAATCATGCGCACTACAAGACCACTGAGTACAGAATTCCATAATTGGAGTCTGCACTACAGATTAGTCTCCAGCCTCCATGCCCACAGGGTTTATTAGGCAATTTCTACATTGGATAGACCCATGTCTCTGAGTAAAGAATCCAGTACTGAGAATGTATTTCCACAATATTTGCATCCCCCAAACCACACAAAGCCTTAGCTTTTGAAAAATTAGAAATCCCGGACAGATATTTCTCCATTTCAGTTATATTACTTTCAGGTTTTTGTGAAGATTTCCTTGGTTTTGTTTATGCCTTTTGTGTAAAGGTAAAATTTCTAAGCTGATTCTAAGCTGCAAAAGCCTGAGCTAAAGTGTAAAAGACTGGGCACTGTAAAGTCTCTAAATTGCAAGGCCTGGGCTAAAGAGTAAAAGACCAGGTATTGTTAAAATTCCAATGCTACCCCTGGAACCTGTAATCCCTGTAGCTGTTAGGACAATACCTGAACTGCCCAGTAAATATTTCTCCTGGTTCCCTGGTTGTTTAATAGCTAAGGGCTCCAAGTAGCTCGGCACGTAAGCATCCAGGTCCCAAAACCAATCAGTTTAAATGTGTACCCCGCTTAGGAGTGACCAATCACCCCTGCCCAGACTGTTCCCGCCAATGAATGTACTAATCCTGTCTCAGAGTTGTTGTTCAGTTTTCCCCTGCCTCATGATGATTTGTTCTGATGTATGCAAAGCCCCCCGCCCTCTCCAAAAAGTGTACTTAAGCTCGGCTTGACCTCTGCTCTGGGCTCTGGGCTGCTCTATCTTCCTGAGTGAGCCTGGAACCTCAGCATGCTGAATTAATAAATCCCCTTTTGCCAATTGCATGGAGCCAGTCTCTTGTGTGGTCTCTTTCTCCGAAGCTCCGCCGGACCCTTACATTTGTTTGGCCTGATATTTCTAGGGGTTTGCCGGTTTATATGTATTTTGTAATACAGTTAATTTTCTAAGATATTTTCACTCATTTTTGTTTTAGTTCTCTGATTCCTTTTCATTCTTATTTTAAATTCTTTCCTATTCTCTTTTATATGGAATTTCATCCTCATCTCCTCTTCAGTCTCTAGTTATTATAACCAATCTCATTGTCTTTTCTTTTTAAATTTTGTTATGATGATTTTATTGTCACTGAGGTCTTTTTTTTTTTTTAATCAAGGTGCCCATTGCTATTTCCTATGAAGTTCGATTAATTACTAAGTATTATAGGAAATCATGTGAAATATACATTTTATTTGTATGATTTGCATGCTTTGCTTTAAGCTATGATTGTTCTCAGAGATTCATCTTTCCCCTTGATGGGACGCTGGTGACTAAATATATTAAACATGCTCATTTGGGAACTTGACGCTGAGACTGATGGCCTGACCCGAACACATCCTAAAGAAAAACTTGCACACTGAAAGGACACACGCATAAATTTAGAACTAAAATGCTTGCAAAATCTCCTCCTAGGAATGAACACAACAGGGAAAAGAAAGGGGGTGGGGGAATTAAGATACCACCAAATATTGTGAGTCCCCCATAACTGCATCCAAGATCTTTTTACTAATGTTCACTTCAGAGGTAGGATGAACGTATTTAGTGATTTTGTTGATTTCTTGCATTAAAAGGTCAATGAACTAGAAAGTTTTGTTTGCATGCTAACAGAATGGATACATCCTGAAAGGATGTGACTCCTTCAACAGGCCCTTTGATTTCTCATTTAAGCCCGTTTCCTGCCTCAACTTACATAGTGGAGTCAAGGGAGAATGGAATCTTTAAGACCGGCATGGATTAGTGGAAATGGGAAAGTAAAATTTTGAGCCTTTGGGAATGATGATCATTTAACAGAAATGTCTTCACTGGCCATTACAGGTTAAGTATTTTCAGAATTTGATTGATCTTTCAGAGTATTAAATTTTTTCCTTATGATATGAGGACGTCACCAAGAAGAAAACTGAAACAATATTCAAAAAATTTTCTCTATTGATATGAAATGAAGGTTACTTTTAAGATTCTGCTTCCTTGATTTCTAAAGCTATTTTCATGTCCTATTACATTCTTTAGACTTAAATATTAAATTATGATGTTTGATTTCCACGTAAGTCTTGTGTGAGGTCATTTTGTTTGGCATAATTTCCCTTCATAAGAAAAAAAGAAAAATAAAACGTGAATTAATATTGACACATTTACAGACCTGCAGATTGCTCTTTTCCATGCTATCAGTCGTTTCCTTCTCTGGTGATGCTGACATATTCTCAGGTGACTCTGGGGATGAATGCACAGATGTACTTAAATTACTTAAAAGAGTTAGACTGAGTGAATTTCTAGCCAACAAAAACATAACTGTAAGAATCCTAAAATTTTATTTTCAAGTGAAGCTTAATTTTACGTGAATGTTCATGTTGCTTGAATTTTTTTGATTGTTGTGTGAACTTGGTGGTTGTACCCAGAGCCAAGTGTATCCTGGCAAGAACTGTAGCCCGATCTTCAAATCCGAGGCCTTCAATTTTTTTGGAGACAGAGTGACTGAATATTCCCTGGCTCACTGGAAACCTGACATCAGCCTGTCTCAGCCTCCCACTAAGCTTTTTATTACAGAGGAGTCCTTCTTCCCCCAGGGCATATTGAGTGATTTGGGGAGTAGTTTTACTAATCCAATACTTCAGAGACAATGGAGGTCACTTTGTTCAATGCATATCTCAAAGATTCAACCATTCGAGGAAAAATGATATTTTGTAGAAAAACAATGTTGAGATTACAATGGAAAAAAGAAAACTTCACACTGTCTCCTATGTTTTTTCCTAATAATAATTTTTAATGAACCACTGCGTGTAACATTGGTGTCAACAAAAATATATGTGTGTATATGATCACTGTGATATCTTTGACAGTAAACCACATATTCCTTTCATTCCCTTTGCCTTCATTTCTTCTGTTAGGGTCCTCTGTTTTTGAAAAGATTCGGGTCTTGGTGCCTGAAATCAACTGGTTTTGCTTCTCTGGTGTTAGCTACCTCAAAACATGACCCTTATTGTACTGGGTAACAACCACTTGACCTGTAAATTATTCCTTCTCTGTCTAATTCTCAAGGTCCTGGACTTCAGGGACTACTTTTACAACAAATTGGTTTGAACACCCATAATAAAGTGTCAGGTAAGTGTCTGAGGCAATAACACATGGCGTGGATGGTGTCTTTTCTAGAGGTAGGGATGAATGGAGACTTGAGGAGTGAGGCCATCGGCCAGAGGCAGAGAATGGTGTAAAAGTGGAAGGCTATATAGCATGACATAGAGACAAGGGTTAAGGGGGATGCCATGTGTCTGATAATACAGAGATTGGTGAAAACTGCCAGAAGTTCATGTCACTAAAAAACGGGCTAAAGATAGATTGAGGAAGACTTGCATTGTGAAAGATGCCTGGAAATATTAAGGTGCTTGGACATACATATACCAAAGAATGTCATCTATGTCATGGGCACATATATTTCTGGAACCATCTCAATTCTGTGGGCATGTGAACTTGAGGGGCATGTTCATGACTGGAGATGAATAATGAGAATGCAAATTGCACTATGAGGTTGATGCAGGCCTGAATGGAAGGCTTGTCTCCAAAAGGATCTGGGTTCTGTTTTTAGCATACACAGGTAACAAACAAACAACAAGTCAAAGACAAAGAATAATGAGCAAACACTCCATTGGGATGTGGAAGGATTTATGGATTGACTACTCTGAGATAAAATTTCAGGAAAGAGTGTTCACCAGCAAATGTTCACTTTAGAAACAAGGGATGAACTAAAGTACATATGATCATACATCTTATTATTTCTTGCCTCAAACTTCCCACAAGAGTTGTCAAAGTCAAAGTCATGAAATGATGTTGTCTATAAAACATCACTCAAGTTTGATGCATTTGGTTGATACACTAGATGTCACAGTAGTGTGCACATTGCCTTATAAATGAGATTTTCCTGTATTTCACAGACTGGCCTTGATATCTCGGCTTCCAAAAAACTAGAATTCCTCAGGATATCAGGATTCTGCACTTCAATCCTTCTCCCCAGACCTATTTTTAAAATTTGGGTGGGAAGAAAAATGAGGCCCACAACCCAACTAACAGGTGTCATGAAGTTTAATTGTAGACGCCTATGATAGAGGTTATTTTAAAACATCATTTCCTCAGACATTTACAGAAATATTTTGAAATGTGGATGCAGCAGCAACACAGACCCCATGGGGCAAATCCTCCCAACACATGGCAGAAAATGGATATATCAGGAGTGAGAAGATTGCTATCATTTCCAAGGTTTAAACATAGGCGGGTTTATAGAAGCTGTACTGAAACAGTTACCGGATTCCAGAGTTTTTGCTCTATTCTTCCTTTTCGGTTTTTGGGGAGCTGTATCTTTGCTTTTGGTGGTCGGCTTGATGTGCATGCAGAGAAGATATTATGTAAGTATTTTACAGTACATTCAGCATACTCTTTAATAATATCACATAAACATAGAAGATGAATTACCTTGTAGGAAGCATGTATATCCTCAGAGCCTGAAAAGCAAGTGAAATATATAATCCATAAAACCTGAATATTAAGAAAAACACATTCATGACTCTTTGAAATAAGTAGAGAGCTCAGTCTGAGTGATAATAATTTTTGTTTGCATTGATACAGGCTACATTCGCTTGGGGGTTTTGTGTTTGTGGATTTTGTTGAGTACAATGACAAGACTGAAATGTAGCAAATCAACATGGAGAAAATATCTTTAGTAATTAAAACTTGTAGTTAAGTTTCAAATAATAAGAACACCTTTGGCATCATCATAAATATCTAGGCAAATTACGTATACAAATGTGAAGATGCACAATCTGGGACCACAGTCATCTGTATTTAGAGAAGCAAAAGAGAAACCTGAGAACTTCAATGTCAAAACTGAAGTAGTCAGATGGCAGTACACATGTCAAGTGACCTATGAATTCTTTAATCCATTTTATAATAACTGAGTATCCTGTACCTCATTTGTCTTATTATTAAAAAGTTTTCATCCAAGATCTGCGGAAATGTACACTTTATTTCTCCTCAAACTGTTTTTTTCTTTTTCTGAATTAATTTGACTAGATATATGCATTTAGAATAACAGGTAATACATATATGTGTGTGTTTTACATACCCGTCTGGGACCCTGGCACATCTTCTAATCCTGCTTTCTTTGTTTGGGGCAATAGAATGTTGACTTTTTCACCCTTAACCAAAGATACATGTCCTGCATCTGAAAAAAATGTGAGAAACCATAAAGAATTTAGATATAGCATCCACAGAAAACTGGGATCTGAAAGGAAGCAGAATTGACCGATAGGACTGAAGTATTGTGTTTCAAAGTCTTTTATATGAACATGTTAGAAAATGTCTTAGTATAGGTGGAATAAATTTCTTAAAGAATTCTGTTGAAAAACATGAGTGTGACATAAAACACCCAGACATGAGATCACATATTTTCTGAAAGTTCTGAAGAGCAGAAAATGAGGCATCTAGAGATCAGAATTAAGCACAGGAATGGAGTTTATTCTTGCAGCACCAGGGACATGGTTTCATTCCAAAGCACCAATATCATATAAAAATTAAAATCATAATCCGTGTCATCATCATCATCATCATATAACACTATAACCATATTAATAATAAGTAACTATCTTTAAAAAAAAAACAGCTTCAGAAACACTAGGTCACTGATCTAAATCACTCTTATGGATGTCACACACATGGTGGTGCCTGGTAGGTGTGCAGGAGGGTTGCCCTCATTTTTCCAGTCCCTACTTGTTTCAATCATCTGTGGACCAGGTATCATCTCACTTTTGGTTTGAAGGCAGGCACACTGAAAAATGCTGAATTGCCTTCTCTCATTTTCCCCTCCAAAATACCCTTGCTAACTTCTTTATTTTCTCCCACATTTCCCCTTCCTTCTAGCTGATTCAAGCAAAACAACAAACAAAAAAACAAACAGACAAACACAAACTTCTGGTGTGGGAGACTTGATTCTTTCCACTATGCATTGTTTGCATGGGTCATTCCAACTCCTTCCTATCTATACCAATGTAGAAAATTTATCTGAGAAAATGATTTCTAAATTTTGGTCTTTTAGTTATCCCCACTACCTAAGAATTATGCTCAGAAGTATAGCAATATTTATCCTGGCGCTTGATCATCTTCTATTCTGGTGTGTAGGATCTACTAGAATGCTCTTTGATGTCCCACAGGAACATTATTTTCTTGGCTACAAAAATGCTGTTGGCAAACTAGGATCACTGGAGTCACCTAAGAACATAAAGCAAATGTAGAAGGAAAGAACTTCTGAGTCACAGGGAGAACCTCCTGGCCCCAACTGACCATACACTACACTACAGTTTGAGAGCTCCAGTGTAAATGCTGTTGGCATCCAATACCTCTACCTTAACTTGAACATAGCCCTGGGATTCTCCCTAAGATGATCCACTCAAATGGAAGTTTCGAAGAAGGTCTAATCTTTCCAAATTTAATTTTAGCTATCTGGGAATTTGGCGACCAATCCGTAATCATTCCTATTTCTTTCCACTCTCCTAATTGGTGTTTCTGCTCCATAAATTCTTTGTACAGACTAGCAAGATTTTATGTGTCATTATATTGTATACATGGATAAACAAACCTAGCAATATGGGATTCCTTCTTCACTGCTCAATTCGATTCCAACTGTGACTAAGTTAAGAAGGTTGGAAAATTTTCACTCTACACTTCATTCAGTTTTGGACCTGGCAACTCAAATATGCTCCCCAGATTATCAAAAAGCTGCTCTTTTCCCTGCTCATATGTACCTGAGTGTCCTTGACTCCACTGACTACAGCTGTTGCCTCTTTCTTCATTGATACCCTGTAATTAATTAATGCCTGTCTCAGTGTTCATATCCTCTTCTTCTCTCTGATTTCTACTGTACTTTGATGGAAGCATGTCTCAAAATGCAATTCCTAATTCAGATCCTTTAGCAATATCCCCAGTGTAGCCTGTGACAGAAACCTAATACCATATGACTCATTATATTTCTTCGTCCTTATCAGGTAATACATACTCTCCTTGAACAATTATAATATACTAGTGCTCATGGATTAAGGCAATAGGCTCCGCAATGTATTTTGCATTATTCATGACTCTTACCTTCTCTGTGTCCATTTATTCTGTTCTTGGCTCCTGATTCGGACTCACCAGATACACTAGAAGCAGAAACCTCTGGAGGTTTCTCACAGACGCTCTGGAGAAAATAATGCCAATAATGAGTCGCACAAAGATTTCATCAGTACCTTTATCTCATCACCATATATATGTCTATTTTTGAAATCATCCCAATTGAAAATTAGATGAGTGCATTTTAAGCAAGAATGTATGCATTAGTTTCACTGCCTGAGGCACCTCAGATTAAGTGAGCTCTTATATCATTCTGGCTACTGATTGGATAAAACCAGGATGAGGGACATAGGAACCCTGTTCCCTCAGAATATACACACTGACATTCATATACCCCCAAAACTAGCATCAGCATTTAATCAGTCAACTTTGCACTTCCAGCATTTCTAAGAATGCTGTAGAATTCTTCTTTGAAAGCCTTTTGAGAATGGCCCTTGATGTTCTAGAGCATTCAAATTTTATACCCTGAATGGTCAATATTTTATTCCGAAAGTACGATACTTGGTAAGATGAGAGTTTCAATTCTGTCACCTTGTGTAGGAATGGGAAACTGTTGTTCTTGCTTCATTTGATTAACCAGAGACTTCCAAAATTTAATGTATTTCAGCAAAATATTTACCAAGTCAAAACTTATTACTTTAAAAAGAGTAAAATATAGTGAGGAAAATGTCTGTGTTTAACATGAACATAACAGTTCCACACACAACTTGGGTAGAATGTGCAACACTTCCATTGAAGAAGAAAGTTCAGAGGTATTTCAAAAGATAAAGGTGACTCCCATGTCTTAAAAGCTGACTATTTGCAGAGGTGGGAGTCATTTGAACTGGTGCATAGCTGCTTGCTAAAAAAGAGAAGCCGTGGGAAAACACAGGAGTGACACAATGGAGAGCCTGTGACCAGATGAAACCAAGAAATGTTAAGATACTCAAAGAGGAAATGCATTCATGGAGGAAATAGGATAAAGCCAGGGTAGGGAAAACTAGCTGGCTATGAGAGAGAAATATTCTGACTGGTGATCTGAGGAGAATCTCACCCATCCAATTAGGAAATGGAGAAAAGCAAGAGATAGACAGTTCTCAAAACAACAAATACAAGTTCACTATAAATCCATGAAAAATATATCTAGCATTCAGGGAAATACCATCCAAAACTCCATTGATATTTCAGCTCATGCCAGCCAGTTAGGCATTCATCAAGATTTCAAATAATAAGTGCTGGAGAGGATGTGGGTAAAAATGTACAACCATACACTGTGAGGCCGAAAATCAGGACTTCCCATCTGAAAAGTAGTATGGAGAGTCAGCAGAAGACTAGGAACATGAACACCATGTGCCCAGGATTCCCAAGCCGCCTTCTTATTCCCAATTTACAATGATTCTGTATACACATGAGACACTGGAACTCCAATATTTACAGTGGTTTCTATCACCATTAGAAAGATATGAATGAGCCCAGATGCACCTCAACACAAACATGGATAAAAAACACCTAGAAACACGACAATAAATTTGAGCAAACTATTTTTTCATGATACACCATCATGTCAAAATGAGTCCTCATATAGCATATAAAAACACTGTCCTAAGAAATTCTAAAATATAAAACTTGTAACACCCAAATCCCTAAGATTATACAAGGACGACATTTTAAAGCAAAAATGTAGGAAACTTATGTAGACTATTCTAAGGCCAAATACAATCATTTCAGCAAAGGTGAGACTTCTTTTTCCCCCGCAATGTCAAAGAATATTTGATGAAATCCAAACCTTCCAGGCAGAATCTGAGCGTGTGTTTAGGAGCCTCTTCACTCATGTTAGTTTACCTAGGCTTTCTTCCTGGGATATAGGAAAAACACCACCCAGTTTCTTTTTAGCTATTCAAAGGCTGAACTTGCCATAAAACAGTGGTTTGGAGGTACCCATAACCACAATCAGGTGAGAGTAGGAGATAAAGCAGACACAGAGTTGCTGAGAGAGCTGGGCACTTAGAACATGGCCCTGTAGTCTATGTTAAGAATAGTAGTTTATGGCACTGTCATGGCATCATAGTCTGACAGCAAGGGCCAAGGGTAACTCTGGTAGACAAAGGGCAGCCTGCAGTACCATAAACATGAAATGAATACTAGGCATGGGCAACCCACCCTGCTGAGAATAATTTAGAACACTTACCCCCATTAACATCACACAGGAAGTTAAAGCCACCCTCTTAAGAATTACAATATTGCCCTGAAGACATGGACTCTCAGTGGTGTCTCATCAGGAACCACTGCATCCCTTACACCTCCATGATGCAGTAGCCAGGTATCCTCCCAGAATTTTACAGGGTTACTCCTCATATGGGCTCAGGATAGTGAGTGACAGGCATGTGCTGAAGGCTCTCATCAGGAAGAGGTATGTTGCTGCTGTGGACGTTCTGTAGAGTAGAGGATCACAGAGGCACGGCCTCTTTCAAACTGGTGCTTTGGGAATAATGATAGTGAGAAAGAACTGCTAGTTGAGAATTCAAGGGACAGAAGATTCCAGAAGTGCTGGGACAGGATCAGGGAGAATGGTATTTTCACTGAGTTCTCAGAAGAAGCCACAGATTCTGAAACCAGGCCATGTCTCTCATGCTCCAAGAGGTTGTAGGAAAAGCCTCAGTGACTTGGAATCATGCGCACTACAAGACCACTGAGTACAGAATTCCATAATTGGAGTCTGCACTACAGATTAGTCTCCAGCCTCCATGCCCACAGGGTTTATTAGGCAATTTCTACATTGGATAGACCCATGTCTCTGAGTAAAGAATCCAGTACTGAGAATGTATTTCCACAATATTTGCATCCCCCAAACCACACAAAGCCTTAGCTTTTGAAAAATTAGAAATCCCGGACAGATATTTCTCCATTTCAGTTATATTACTTTCAGGTTTTTGTGAAGATTTCCTTGGTTTTGTTTATGCCTTTTGTGTAAAGGTAAAATTTCTAAGCTGATTCTAAGCTGCAAAAGCCTGAGCTAAAGTGTAAAAGACTGGGCACTGTAAAGTCTCTAAATTGCAAGGCCTGGGCTAAAGAGTAAAAGACCAGGTATTGTTAAAATTCCAATGCTACCCCTGGAACCTGTAATCCCTGTAGCTGTTAGGACAATACCTGAACTGCCCAGTAAATATTTCTCCTGGTTCCCTGGTTGTTTAATAGCTAAGGGCTCCAAGTAGCTCGGCACGTAAGCATCCAGGTCCCAAAACCAATCAGTTTAAATGTGTACCCCGCTTAGGAGTGACCAATCACCCCTGCCCAGACTGTTCCCGCCAATGAATGTACTAATCCTGTCTCAGAGTTGTTGTTCAGTTTTCCCCTGCCTCATGATGATTTGTTCTGATGTATGCAAAGCCCCCCGCCCTCTCCAAAAAGTGTACTTAAGCTCGGCTTGACCTCTGCTCTGGGCTCTGGGCTGCTCTATCTTCCTGAGTGAGCCTGGAACCTCAGCATGCTGAATTAATAAATCCCCTTTTGCCAATTGCATGGAGCCAGTCTCTTGTGTGGTCTCTTTCTCCGAAGCTCCGCCGGACCCTTACATTTGTTTGGCCTGATATTTCTAGGGGTTTGCCGGTTTATATGTATTTTGTAATACAGTTAATTTTCTAAGATATTTTCACTCATTTTTGTTTTAGTTCTCTGATTCCTTTTCATTCTTATTTTAAATTCTTTCCTATTCTCTTTTATATGGAATTTCATCCTCATCTCCTCTTCAGTCTCTAGTTATTATAACCAATCTCATTGTCTTTTCTTTTTAAATTTTGTTATGATGATTTTATTGTCACTGAGGTCTTTTTTTTTTTTTAATCAAGGTGCCCATTGCTATTTCCTATGAAGTTCGATTAATTACTAAGTATTATAGGAAATCATGTGAAATATACATTTTATTTGTATGATTTGCATGCTTTGCTTTAAGCTATGATTGTTCTCAGAGATTCATCTTTCCCCTTGATGGGACGCTGGTGACTAAATATATTAAACATGCTCATTTGGGAACTTGACGCTGAGACTGATGGCCTGACCCGAACACATCCTAAAGAAAAACTTGCACACTGAAAGGACACACGCATAAATTTAGAACTAAAATGCTTGCAAAATCTCCTCCTAGGAATGAACACAACAGGGAAAAGAAAGGGGGTGGGGGAATTAAGATACCACCAAATATTGTGAGTCCCCCATAACTGCATCCAAGATCTTTTTACTAATGTTCACTTCAGAGGTAGGATGAACGTATTTAGTGATTTTGTTGATTTCTTGCATTAAAAGGTCAATGAACTAGAAAGTTTTGTTTGCATGCTAACAGAATGGATACATCCTGAAAGGATGTGACTCCTTCAACAGGCCCTTTGATTTCTCATTTAAGCCCGTTTCCTGCCTCAACTTACATAGTGGAGTCAAGGGAGAATGGAATCTTTAAGACCGGCATGGATTAGTGGAAATGGGAAAGTAAAATTTTGAGCCTTTGGGAATGATGATCATTTAACAGAAATGTCTTCACTGGCCATTACAGGTTAAGTATTTTCAGAATTTGATTGATCTTTCAGAGTATTAAATTTTTTCCTTATGATATGAGGACGTCACCAAGAAGAAAACTGAAACAATATTCAAAAAATTTTCTCTATTGATATGAAATGAAGGTTACTTTTAAGATTCTGCTTCCTTGATTTCTAAAGCTATTTTCATGTCCTATTACATTCTTTAGACTTAAATATTAAATTATGATGTTTGATTTCCACGTAAGTCTTGTGTGAGGTCATTTTGTTTGGCATAATTTCCCTTCATAAGAAAAAAAGAAAAATAAAACGTGAATTAATATTGACACATTTACAGACCTGCAGATTGCTCTTTTCCATGCTATCAGTCGTTTCCTTCTCTGGTGATGCTGACATATTCTCAGGTGACTCTGGGGATGAATGCACAGATGTACTTAAATTACTTAAAAGAGTTAGACTGAGTGAATTTCTAGCCAACAAAAACATAACTGTAAGAATCCTAAAATTTTATTTTCAAGTGAAGCTTAATTTTACGTGAATGTTCATGTTGCTTGAATTTTTTTGATTGTTGTGTGAACTTGGTGGTTGTACCCAGAGCCAAGTGTATCCTGGCAAGAACTGTAGCCCGATCTTCAAATCCGAGGCCTTCAATTTTTTTGGAGACAGAGTGACTGAATATTCCCTGGCTCACTGGAAACCTGACATCAGCCTGTCTCAGCCTCCCACTAAGCTTTTTATTACAGAGGAGTCCTTCTTCCCCCAGGGCATATTGAGTGATTTGGGGAGTAGTTTTACTAATCCAATACTTCAGAGACAATGGAGGTCACTTTGTTCAATGCATATCTCAAAGATTCAACCATTCGAGGAAAAATGATATTTTGTAGAAAAACAATGTTGAGATTACAATGGAAAAAAGAAAACTTCACACTGTCTCCTATGTTTTTTCCTAATAATAATTTTTAATGAACCACTGCGTGTAACATTGGTGTCAACAAAAATATATGTGTGTATATGATCACTGTGATATCTTTGACAGTAAACCACATATTCCTTTCATTCCCTTTGCCTTCATTTCTTCTGTTAGGGTCCTCTGTTTTTGAAAAGATTCGGGTCTTGGTGCCTGAAATCAACTGGTTTTGCTTCTCTGGTGTTAGCTACCTCAAAACATGACCCTTATTGTACTGGGTAACAACCACTTGACCTGTAAATTATTCCTTCTCTGTCTAATTCTCAAGGTCCTGGACTTCAGGGACTACTTTTACAACAAATTGGTTTGAACACCCATAATAAATTGTCAGGTAAGTGTCTGAGGCAATAACACATGGCGTGGATGGTGTCTTTTCTAGAGGTAGGGATGAATGGAGACTTGAGGAGTGAGGCCATCGGCCAGAGGCAGAGAATGGTGTAAAAGTGGAAGGCTATATAGCATGACATAGAGACAAGGGTTAAGGGGGATGCCATGTGTCTGATAATACAGAGATTGGTGAAAACTGCCAGAAGTTCATGTCACTAAAAAACGGGCTAAAGATAGATTGAGGAAGACTTGCATTGTGAAAGATGCCTGGAAATATTAAGGTGCTTGGACATACATATACCAAAGAATGTCATCTATGTCATGGGCACATATATTTCTGGAACCATCTCAATTCTGTGGGCATGTGAACTTGAGGGGCATGTTCATGACTGGAGATGAATAATGAGAATGCAAATTGCACTATGAGGTTGATGCAGGCCTGAATGGAAGGCTTGTCTCCAAAAGGATCTGGGTTCTGTTTTTAGCATACACAGGTAACAAACAAACAACAAGTCAAAGACAAAGAATAATGAGCAAACACTCCATTGGGATGTGGAAGGATTTATGGATTGACTACTCTGAGATAAAATTTCAGGAAAGAGTGTTCACCAGCAAATGTTCACTTTAGAAACAAGGGATGAACTAAAGTACATATGATCATACATCTTATTATTTCTTGCCTCAAACTTCCCACAAGAGTTGTCAAAGTCAAAGTCATGAAATGATGTTGTCTATAAAACATCACTCAAGTTTGATGCATTTGGTTGATACACTAGATGTCACAGTAGTGTGCACATTGCCTTATAAATGAGATTTTCCTGTATTTCACAGACTGGCCTTGATATCTCGGCTTCCAAAAAACTAGAATTCCTCAGGATATCAGGATTCTGCACTTCAATCCTTCTCCCCAGACCTATTTTTAAAATTTGGGTGGGAAGAAAAATGAGGCCCACAACCCAACTAACAGGTGTCATGAAGTTTAATTGTAGACGCCTATGATAGAGGTTATTTTAAAACATCATTTCCTCAGACATTTACAGAAATATTTTGAAATGTGGATGCAGCAGCAACACAGACCCCATGGGGCAAATCCTCCCAACACATGGCAGAAAATGGATATATCAGGAGTGAGAAGATTGCTATCATTTCCAAGGTTTAAACATAGGCGGGTTTATAGAAGCTGTACTGAAACAGTTACCGGATTCCAGAGTTTTTGCTCTATTCTTCCTTTTCGGTTTTTGGGGAGCTGTATCTTTGCTTTTGGTGGTCGGCTTGATGTGCATGCAGAGAAGATATTATGTAAGTATTTTACAGTACATTCAGCATACTCTTTAATAATATCACATAAACATAGAAGATGAATTACCTTGTAGGAAGCATGTATATCCTCAGAGCCTGAAAAGCAAGTGAAATATATAATCCATAAAACCTGAATATTAAGAAAAACACATTCATGACTCTTTGAAATAAGTAGAGAGCTCAGTCTGAGTGATAATAATTTTTGTTTGCATTGATACAGGCTACATTCGCTTGGGGGTTTTGTGTTTGTGGATTTTGTTGAGTACAATGACAAGACTGAAATGTAGCAAATCAACATGGAGAAAATATCTTTAGTAATTAAAACTTGTAGTTAAGTTTCAAATAATAAGAACACCTTTGGCATCATCATAAATATCTAGGCAAATTACGTATACAAATGTGAAGATGCACAATCTGGGACCACAGTCATCTGTATTTAGAGAAGCAAAAGAGAAACCTGAGAACTTCAATGTCAAAACTGAAGTAGTCAGATGGCAGTACACATGTCAAGTGACCTATGAATTCTTTAATCCATTTTATAATAACTGAGTATCCTGTACCTCATTTGTCTTATTATTAAAAAGTTTTCATCCAAGATCTGCGGAAATGTACACTTTATTTCTCCTCAAACTGTTTTTTTCTTTTTCTGAATTAATTTGACTAGATATATGCATTTAGAATAACAGGTAATACATATATGTGTGTGTTTTACATACCCATCTGGGACCCTGGCACATCTTCTAATCCTGCTTTCTTTGTTTGGGGCAATAGAATGTTGACTTTTTCACCCTTAACCAAAGATACATGTCCTGCATCTGAAAAAAATGTGAGAAACCATAAAGAATTTAGATATAGCATCCACAGAAAACTGGGATCTGAAAGGAAGCAGAATTGACCGATAGGACTGAAGTATTGTGTTTCAAAGTCTTTTATATGAACATGTTAGAAAATGTCTTAGTATAGGTGGAATAAATTTCTTAAAGAATTCTGTTGAAAAACATGAGTGTGACATAAAACACCCAGACATGAGATCACATATTTTCTGAAAGTTCTGAAGAGCAGAAAATGAGGCATCTAGAGATCAGAATTAAGCACAGGAATGGAGTTTATTCTTGCAGCACCAGGGACATGGTTTCATTCCAAAGCACCAATATCATATAAAAATTAAAATCATAATCCGTGTCATCATCATCATCATCATATAACACTATAACCATATTAATAATAAGTAACTATCTTTAAAAAAAAAAACAGCTTCAGAAACACTAGGTCACTGATCTAAATCACTCTTATGGATGTCACACACATGGTGGTGCCTGGTAGGTGTGCAGGAGGGTTGCCCTCATTTTTCCAGTCCCTACTTGTTTCAATCATCTGTGGACCAGGTATCATCTCACTTTTGGTTTGAAGGCAGGCACACTGAAAAATGCTGAATTGCCTTCTCTCATTTTCCCCTCCAAAATACCCTTGCTAACTTCTTTATTTTCTCCCACATTTCCCCTTCCTTCTAGCTGATTCAAGCAAAACAACAAACAAAAAAACAAACAGACAAACACAAACTTCTGGTGTGGGAGACTTGATTCTTTCCACTATGCATTGTTTGCATGGGTCATTCCAACTCCTTCCTATCTATACCAATGTAGAAAATTTATCTGAGAAAATGATTTCTAAATTTTGGTCTTTTAGTTATCCCCACTACCTAAGAATTATGCTCAGAAGTATAGCAATATTTATCCTGGCGCTTGATCATCTTCTATTCTGGTGTGTAGGATCTACTAGAATGCTCTTTGATGTCCCACAGGAACATTATTTTCTTGGCTACAAAAATGCTGTTGGCAAACTAGGATCACTGGAGTCACCTAAGAACATAAAGCAAATGTAGAAGGAAAGAACTTCTGAGTCACAGGGAGAACCTCCTGGCCCCAACTGACCATACACTACACTACAGTTTGAGAGCTCCAGTGTAAATGCTGTTGGCATCCAATACCTCTACCTTAACTTGAACATAGCCCTGGGATTCTCCCTAAGATGATCCACTCAAATGGAAGTTTCGAAGAAGGTCTAATCTTTCCAAATTTAATTTTAGCTATCTGGGAATTTGGCGACCAATCCGTAATCATTCCTATTTCTTTCCACTCTCCTAATTGGTGTTTCTGCTCCATAAATTCTTTGTACAGACTAGCAAGATTTTATGTGTCATTATATTGTATACATGGATAAACAAACCTAGCAATATGGGATTCCTTCTTCACTGCTCAATTCGATTCCAACTGTGACTAAGTTAAGAAGGTTGGAAAATTTTCACTCTACACTTCATTCAGTTTTGGACCTGGCAACTCAAATATGCTCCCCAGATTATCAAAAAGCTGCTCTTTTCCCTGCTCATATGTACCTGAGTGTCCTTGACTCCACTGACTACAGCTGTTGCCTCTTTCTTCATTGATACCCTGTAATTAATTAATGCCTGTCTCAGTGTTCATATCCTCTTCTTCTCTCTGATTTCTACTGTACTTTGATGGAAGCATGTCTCAAAATGCAATTCCTAATTCAGATCCTTTAGCAATATCCCCAGTGTAGCCTGTGACAGAAACCTAATACCATATGACTCATTATATTTCTTCGTCCTTATCAGGTAATACATACTCTCCTTGAACAATTATAATATACTAGTGCTCATGGATTAAGGCAATAGGCTCCGCAATGTATTTTGCATTATTCATGACTCTTACCTTCTCTGTGTCCATTTATTCTGTTCTTGGCTCCTGATTCGGACTCACCAGATACACTAGAAGCAGAAACCTCTGGAGGTTTCTCACAGACGCTCTGGAGAAAATAATGCCAATAATGAGTCGCACAAAGATTTCATCAGTACCTTTATCTCATCACCATATATATGTCTATTTTTGAAATCATCCCAATTGAAAATTAGATGAGTGCATTTTAAGCAAGAATGTATGCATTAGTTTCACTGCCTGAGGCACCTCAGATTAAGTGAGCTCTTATATCATTCTGGCTACTGATTGGATAAAACCAGGATGAGGGACATAGGAACCCTGTTCCCTCAGAATATACACACTGACATTCATATACCCCCAAAACTAGCATCAGCATTTAATCAGTCAACTTTGCACTTCCAGCATTTCTAAGAATGCTGTAGAATTCTTCTTTGAAAGCCTTTTGAGAATGGCCCTTGATGTTCTAGAGCATTCAAATTTTATACCCTGAATGGTCAATATTTTATTCCGAAAGTACGATACTTGGTAAGATGAGAGTTTCAATTCTGTCACCTTGTGTAGGAATGGGAAACTGTTGTTCTTGCTTCATTTGATTAACCAGAGACTTCCAAAATTTAATGTATTTCAGCAAAATATTTACCAAGTCAAAACTTATTACTTTAAAAAGAGTAAAATATAGTGAGGAAAATGTCTGTGTTTAACATGAACATAACAGTTCCACACACAACTTGGGTAGAATGTGCAACACTTCCATTGAAGAAGAAAGTTCAGAGGTATTTCAAAAGATAAAGGTGACTCCCATGTCTTAAAAGCTGACTATTTGCAGAGGTGGGAGTCATTTGAACTGGTGCATAGCTGCTTGCTAAAAAAGAGAAGCCGTGGGAAAACACAGGAGTGACACAATGGAGAGCCTGTGACCAGATGAAACCAAGAAATGTTAAGATACTCAAAGAGGAAATGCATTCATGGAGGAAATAGGATAAAGCCAGGGTAGGGAAAACTAGCTGGCTATGAGAGAGAAATATTCTGACTGGTGATCTGAGGAGAATCTCACCCATCCAATTAGGAAATGGAGAAAAGCAAGAGATAGACAGTTCTCAAAACAACAAATACAAGTTCACTATAAATCCATGAAAAATATATCTAGCATTCAGGGAAATACCATCCAAAACTCCATTGATATTTCAGCTCATGCCAGCCAGTTAGGCATTCATCAAGATTTCAAATAATAAGTGCTGGAGAGGATGTGGGTAAAAATGTACAACCATACACTGTGAGGCCGAAAATCAGGACTTCCCATCTGAAAAGTAGTATGGAGAGTCAGCAGAAGACTAGGAACATGAACACCATGTGCCCAGGATTCCCAAGCCGCCTTCTTATTCCCAATTTACAATGATTCTGTATACACATGAGACACTGGAACTCCAATATTTACAGTGGTTTCTATCACCATTAGAAAGATATGAATGAGCCCAGATGCACCTCAACACAAACATGGATAAAAAACACCTAGAAACACGACAATAAATTTGAGCAAACTATTTTTTCATGATACACCATCATGTCAAAATGAGTCCTCATATAGCATATAAAAACACTGTCCTAAGAAATTCTAAAATATAAAACTTGTAACACCCAAATCCCTAAGATTATACAAGGACGACATTTTAAAGCAAAAATGTAGGAAACTTATGTAGACTATTCTAAGGCCAAATACAATCATTTCAGCAAAGGTGAGACTTCTTTTTCCCCCGCAATGTCAAAGAATATTTGATGAAATCCAAACCTTCCAGGCAGAATCTGAGCGTGTGTTTAGGAGCCTCTTCACTCATGTTAGTTTACCTAGGCTTTCTTCCTGGGATATAGGAAAAACACCACCCAGTTTCTTTTTAGCTATTCAAAGGCTGAACTTGCCATAAAACAGTGGTTTGGAGGTACCCATAACCACAATCAGGTGAGAGTAGGAGATAAAGCAGACACAGAGTTGCTGAGAGAGCTGGGCACTTAGAACATGGCCCTGTAGTCTATGTTAAGAATAGTAGTTTATGGCACTGTCATGGCATCATAGTCTGACAGCAAGGGCCAAGGGTAACTCTGGTAGACAAAGGGCAGCCTGCAGTACCATAAACATGAAATGAATACTAGGCATGGGCAACCCACCCTGCTGAGAATAATTTAGAACACTTACCCCCATTAACATCACACAGGAAGTTAAAGCCACCCTCTTAAGAATTACAATATTGCCCTGAAGACATGGACTCTCAGTGGTGTCTCATCAGGAACCACTGCATCCCTTACACCTCCATGATGCAGTAGCCAGGTATCCTCCCAGAATTTTACAGGGTTACTCCTCATATGGGCTCAGGATAGTGAGTGACAGGCATGTGCTGAAGGCTCTCATCAGGAAGAGGTATGTTGCTGCTGTGGACGTTCTGTAGAGTAGAGGATCACAGAGGCACGGCCTCTTTCAAACTGGTGCTTTGGGAATAATGATAGTGAGAAAGAACTGCTAGTTGAGAATTCAAGGGACAGAAGATTCCAGAAGTGCTGGGACAGGATCAGGGAGAATGGTATTTTCACTGAGTTCTCAGAAGAAGCCACAGATTCTGAAACCAGGCCATGTCTCTCATGCTCCAAGAGGTTGTAGGAAAAGCCTCAGTGACTTGGAATCATGCGCACTACAAGACCACTGAGTACAGAATTCCATAATTGGAGTCTGCACTACAGATTAGTCTCCAGCCTCCATGCCCACAGGGTTTATTAGGCAATTTCTACATTGGATAGACCCATGTCTCTGAGTAAAGAATCCAGTACTGAGAATGTATTTCCACAATATTTGCATCCCCCAAACCACACAAAGCCTTAGCTTTTGAAAAATTAGAAATCCCGGACAGATATTTCTCCATTTCAGTTATATTACTTTCAGGTTTTTGTGAAGATTTCCTTGGTTTTGTTTATGCCTTTTGTGTAAAGGTAAAATTTCTAAGCTGATTCTAAGCTGCAAAAGCCTGAGCTAAAGTGTAAAAGACTGGGCACTGTAAAGTCTCTAAATTGCAAGGCCTGGGCTAAAGAGTAAAAGACCAGGTATTGTTAAAATTCCAATGCTACCCCTGGAACCTGTAATCCCTGTAGCTGTTAGGACAATACCTGAACTGCCCAGTAAATATTTCTCCTGGTTCCCTGGTTGTTTAATAGCTAAGGGCTCCAAGTAGCTCGGCACGTAAGCATCCAGGTCCCAAAACCAATCAGTTTAAATGTGTACCCCGCTTAGGAGTGACCAATCACCCCTGCCCAGACTGTTCCCGCCAATGAATGTACTAATCCTGTCTCAGAGTTGTTGTTCAGTTTTCCCCTGCCTCATGATGATTTGTTCTGATGTATGCAAAGCCCCCCGCCCTCTCCAAAAAGTGTACTTAAGCTCGGCTTGACCTCTGCTCTGGGCTCTGGGCTGCTCTATCTTCCTGAGTGAGCCTGGAACCTCAGCATGCTGAATTAATAAATCCCCTTTTGCCAATTGCATGGAGCCAGTCTCTTGTGTGGTCTCTTTCTCCGAAGCTCCGCCGGACCCTTACATTTGTTTGGCCTGATATTTCTAGGGGTTTGCCGGTTTATATGTATTTTGTAATACAGTTAATTTTCTAAGATATTTTCACTCATTTTTGTTTTAGTTCTCTGATTCCTTTTCATTCTTATTTTAAATTCTTTCCTATTCTCTTTTATATGGAATTTCATCCTCATCTCCTCTTCAGTCTCTAGTTATTATAACCAATCTCATTGTCTTTTCTTTTTAAATTTTGTTATGATGATTTTATTGTCACTGAGGTCTTTTTTTTTTTTTAATCAAGGTGCCCATTGCTATTTCCTATGAAGTTCGATTAATTACTAAGTATTATAGGAAATCATGTGAAATATACATTTTATTTGTATGATTTGCATGCTTTGCTTTAAGCTATGATTGTTCTCAGAGATTCATCTTTCCCCTTGATGGGACGCTGGTGACTAAATATATTAAACATGCTCATTTGGGAACTTGACGCTGAGACTGATGGCCTGACCCGAACACATCCTAAAGAAAAACTTGCACACTGAAAGGACACACGCATAAATTTAGAACTAAAATGCTTGCAAAATCTCCTCCTAGGAATGAACACAACAGGGAAAAGAAAGGGGGTGGGGGAATTAAGATACCACCAAATATTGTGAGTCCCCCATAACTGCATCCAAGATCTTTTTACTAATGTTCACTTCAGAGGTAGGATGAACGTATTTAGTGATTTTGTTGATTTCTTGCATTAAAAGGTCAATGAACTAGAAAGTTTTGTTTGCATGCTAACAGAATGGATACATCCTGAAAGGATGTGACTCCTTCAACAGGCCCTTTGATTTCTCATTTAAGCCCGTTTCCTGCCTCAACTTACATAGTGGAGTCAAGGGAGAATGGAATCTTTAAGACCGGCATGGATTAGTGGAAATGGGAAAGTAAAATTTTGAGCCTTTGGGAATGATGATCATTTAACAGAAATGTCTTCACTGGCCATTACAGGTTAAGTATTTTCAGAATTTGATTGATCTTTCAGAGTATTAAATTTTTTCCTTATGATATGAGGACGTCACCAAGAAGAAAACTGAAACAATATTCAAAAAATTTTCTCTATTGATATGAAATGAAGGTTACTTTTAAGATTCTGCTTCCTTGATTTCTAAAGCTATTTTCATGTCCTATTACATTCTTTAGACTTAAATATTAAATTATGATGTTTGATTTCCACGTAAGTCTTGTGTGAGGTCATTTTGTTTGGCATAATTTCCCTTCATAAGAAAAAAAGAAAAATAAAACGTGAATTAATATTGACACATTTACAGACCTGCAGATTGCTCTTTTCCATGCTATCAGTCGTTTCCTTCTCTGGTGATGCTGACATATTCTCAGGTGACTCTGGGGATGAATGCACAGATGTACTTAAATTACTTAAAAGAGTTAGACTGAGTGAATTTCTAGCCAACAAAAACATAACTGTAAGAATCCTAAAATTTTATTTTCAAGTGAAGCTTAATTTTACGTGAATGTTCATGTTGCTTGAATTTTTTTGATTGTTGTGTGAACTTGGTGGTTGTACCCAGAGCCAAGTGTATCCTGGCAAGAACTGTAGCCCGATCTTCAAATCCGAGGCCTTCAATTTTTTTGGAGACAGAGTGACTGAATATTCCCTGGCTCACTGGAAACCTGACATCAGCCTGTCTCAGCCTCCCACTAAGCTTTTTATTACAGAGGAGTCCTTCTTCCCCCAGGGCATATTGAGTGATTTGGGGAGTAGTTTTACTAATCCAATACTTCAGAGACAATGGAGGTCACTTTGTTCAATGCATATCTCAAAGATTCAACCATTCGAGGAAAAATGATATTTTGTAGAAAAACAATGTTGAGATTACAATGGAAAAAAGAAAACTTCACACTGTCTCCTATGTTTTTTCCTAATAATAATTTTTAATGAACCACTGCGTGTAACATTGGTGTCAACAAAAATATATGTGTGTATATGATCACTGTGATATCTTTGACAGTAAACCACATATTCCTTTCATTCCCTTTGCCTTCATTTCTTCTGTTAGGGTCCTCTGTTTTTGAAAAGATTCGGGTCTTGGTGCCTGAAATCAACTGGTTTTGCTTCTCTGGTGTTAGCTACCTCAAAACATGACCCTTATTGTACTGGGTAACAACCACTTGACCTGTAAATTATTCCTTCTCTGTCTAATTCTCAAGGTCCTGGACTTCAGGGACTACTTTTACAACAAATTGGTTTGAACACCCATAATAAAGTGTCAGGTAAGTGTCTGAGGCAATAACACATGGCGTGGATGGTGTCTTTTCTAGAGGTAGGGATGAATGGAGACTTGAGGAGTGAGGCCATCGGCCAGAGGCAGAGAATGGTGTAAAAGTGGAAGGCTATATAGCATGACATAGAGACAAGGGTTAAGGGGGATGCCATGTGTCTGATAATACAGAGATTGGTGAAAACTGCCAGAAGTTCATGTCACTAAAAAACGGGCTAAAGATAGATTGAGGAAGACTTGCATTGTGAAAGATGCCTGGAAATATTAAGGTGCTTGGACATACATATACCAAAGAATGTCATCTATGTCATGGGCACATATATTTCTGGAACCATCTCAATTCTGTGGGCATGTGAACTTGAGGGGCATGTTCATGACTGGAGATGAATAATGAGAATGCAAATTGCACTATGAGGTTGATGCAGGCCTGAATGGAAGGCTTGTCTCCAAAAGGATCTGGGTTCTGTTTTTAGCATACACAGGTAACAAACAAACAACAAGTCAAAGACAAAGAATAATGAGCAAACACTCCATTGGGATGTGGAAGGATTTATGGATTGACTACTCTGAGATAAAATTTCAGGAAAGAGTGTTCACCAGCAAATGTTCACTTTAGAAACAAGGGATGAACTAAAGTACATATGATCATACATCTTATTATTTCTTGCCTCAAACTTCCCACAAGAGTTGTCAAAGTCAAAGTCATGAAATGATGTTGTCTATAAAACATCACTCAAGTTTGATGCATTTGGTTGATACACTAGATGTCACAGTAGTGTGCACATTGCCTTATAAATGAGATTTTCCTGTATTTCACAGACTGGCCTTGATATCTCGGCTTCCAAAAAACTAGAATTCCTCAGGATATCAGGATTCTGCACTTCAATCCTTCTCCCCAGACCTATTTTTAAAATTTGGGTGGGAAGAAAAATGAGGCCCACAACCCAACTAACAGGTGTCATGAAGTTTAATTGTAGACGCCTATGATAGAGGTTATTTTAAAACATCATTTCCTCAGACATTTACAGAAATATTTTGAAATGTGGATGCAGCAGCAACACAGACCCCATGGGGCAAATCCTCCCAACACATGGCAGAAAATGGATATATCAGGAGTGAGAAGATTGCTATCATTTCCAAGGTTTAAACATAGGCGGGTTTATAGAAGCTGTACTGAAACAGTTACCGGATTCCAGAGTTTTTGCTCTATTCTTCCTTTTCGGTTTTTGGGGAGCTGTATCTTTGCTTTTGGTGGTCGGCTTGATGTGCATGCAGAGAAGATATTATGTAAGTATTTTACAGTACATTCAGCATACTCTTTAATAATATCACATAAACATAGAAGATGAATTACCTTGTAGGAAGCATGTATATCCTCAGAGCCTGAAAAGCAAGTGAAATATATAATCCATAAAACCTGAATATTAAGAAAAACACATTCATGACTCTTTGAAATAAGTAGAGAGCTCAGTCTGAGTGATAATAATTTTTGTTTGCATTGATACAGGCTACATTCGCTTGGGGGTTTTGTGTTTGTGGATTTTGTTGAGTACAATGACAAGACTGAAATGTAGCAAATCAACATGGAGAAAATATCTTTAGTAATTAAAACTTGTAGTTAAGTTTCAAATAATAAGAACACCTTTGGCATCATCATAAATATCTAGGCAAATTACGTATACAAATGTGAAGATGCACAATCTGGGACCACAGTCATCTGTATTTAGAGAAGCAAAAGAGAAACCTGAGAACTTCAATGTCAAAACTGAAGTAGTCAGATGGCAGTACACATGTCAAGTGACCTATGAATTCTTTAATCCATTTTATAATAACTGAGTATCCTGTACCTCATTTGTCTTATTATTAAAAAGTTTTCATCCAAGATCTGCGGAAATGTACACTTTATTTCTCCTCAAACTGTTTTTTTCTTTTTCTGAATTAATTTGACTAGATATATGCATTTAGAATAACAGGTAATACATATATGTGTGTGTTTTACATACCCGTCTGGGACCCTGGCACATCTTCTAATCCTGCTTTCTTTGTTTGGGGCAATAGAATGTTGACTTTTTCACCCTTAACCAAAGATACATGTCCTGCATCTGAAAAAAATGTGAGAAACCATAAAGAATTTAGATATAGCATCCACAGAAAACTGGGATCTGAAAGGAAGCAGAATTGACCGATAGGACTGAAGTATTGTGTTTCAAAGTCTTTTATATGAACATGTTAGAAAATGTCTTAGTATAGGTGGAATAAATTTCTTAAAGAATTCTGTTGAAAAACATGAGTGTGACATAAAACACCCAGACATGAGATCACATATTTTCTGAAAGTTCTGAAGAGCAGAAAATGAGGCATCTAGAGATCAGAATTAAGCACAGGAATGGAGTTTATTCTTGCAGCACCAGGGACATGGTTTCATTCCAAAGCACCAATATCATATAAAAATTAAAATCATAATCCGTGTCATCATCATCATCATCATATAACACTATAACCATATTAATAATAAGTAACTATCTTTAAAAAAAAAACAGCTTCAGAAACACTAGGTCACTGATCTAAATCACTCTTATGGATGTCACACACATGGTGGTGCCTGGTAGGTGTGCAGGAGGGTTGCCCTCATTTTTCCAGTCCCTACTTGTTTCAATCATCTGTGGACCAGGTATCATCTCACTTTTGGTTTGAAGGCAGGCACACTGAAAAATGCTGAATTGCCTTCTCTCATTTTCCCCTCCAAAATACCCTTGCTAACTTCTTTATTTTCTCCCACATTTCCCCTTCCTTCTAGCTGATTCAAGCAAAACAACAAACAAAAAAACAAACAGACAAACACAAACTTCTGGTGTGGGAGACTTGATTCTTTCCACTATGCATTGTTTGCATGGGTCATTCCAACTCCTTCCTATCTATACCAATGTAGAAAATTTATCTGAGAAAATGATTTCTAAATTTTGGTCTTTTAGTTATCCCCACTACCTAAGAATTATGCTCAGAAGTATAGCAATATTTATCCTGGCGCTTGATCATCTTCTATTCTGGTGTGTAGGATCTACTAGAATGCTCTTTGATGTCCCACAGGAACATTATTTTCTTGGCTACAAAAATGCTGTTGGCAAACTAGGATCACTGGAGTCACCTAAGAACATAAAGCAAATGTAGAAGGAAAGAACTTCTGAGTCACAGGGAGAACCTCCTGGCCCCAACTGACCATACACTACACTACAGTTTGAGAGCTCCAGTGTAAATGCTGTTGGCATCCAATACCTCTACCTTAACTTGAACATAGCCCTGGGATTCTCCCTAAGATGATCCACTCAAATGGAAGTTTCGAAGAAGGTCTAATCTTTCCAAATTTAATTTTAGCTATCTGGGAATTTGGCGACCAATCCGTAATCATTCCTATTTCTTTCCACTCTCCTAATTGGTGTTTCTGCTCCATAAATTCTTTGTACAGACTAGCAAGATTTTATGTGTCATTATATTGTATACATGGATAAACAAACCTAGCAATATGGGATTCCTTCTTCACTGCTCAATTCGATTCCAACTGTGACTAAGTTAAGAAGGTTGGAAAATTTTCACTCTACACTTCATTCAGTTTTGGACCTGGCAACTCAAATATGCTCCCCAGATTATCAAAAAGCTGCTCTTTTCCCTGCTCATATGTACCTGAGTGTCCTTGACTCCACTGACTACAGCTGTTGCCTCTTTCTTCATTGATACCCTGTAATTAATTAATGCCTGTCTCAGTGTTCATATCCTCTTCTTCTCTCTGATTTCTACTGTACTTTGATGGAAGCATGTCTCAAAATGCAATTCCTAATTCAGATCCTTTAGCAATATCCCCAGTGTAGCCTGTGACAGAAACCTAATACCATATGACTCATTATATTTCTTCGTCCTTATCAGGTAATACATACTCTCCTTGAACAATTATAATATACTAGTGCTCATGGATTAAGGCAATAGGCTCCGCAATGTATTTTGCATTATTCATGACTCTTACCTTCTCTGTGTCCATTTATTCTGTTCTTGGCTCCTGATTCGGACTCACCAGATACACTAGAAGCAGAAACCTCTGGAGGTTTCTCACAGACGCTCTGGAGAAAATAATGCCAATAATGAGTCGCACAAAGATTTCATCAGTACCTTTATCTCATCACCATATATATGTCTATTTTTGAAATCATCCCAATTGAAAATTAGATGAGTGCATTTTAAGCAAGAATGTATGCATTAGTTTCACTGCCTGAGGCACCTCAGATTAAGTGAGCTCTTATATCATTCTGGCTACTGATTGGATAAAACCAGGATGAGGGACATAGGAACCCTGTTCCCTCAGAATATACACACTGACATTCATATACCCCCAAAACTAGCATCAGCATTTAATCAGTCAACTTTGCACTTCCAGCATTTCTAAGAATGCTGTAGAATTCTTCTTTGAAAGCCTTTTGAGAATGGCCCTTGATGTTCTAGAGCATTCAAATTTTATACCCTGAATGGTCAATATTTTATTCCGAAAGTACGATACTTGGTAAGATGAGAGTTTCAATTCTGTCACCTTGTGTAGGAATGGGAAACTGTTGTTCTTGCTTCATTTGATTAACCAGAGACTTCCAAAATTTAATGTATTTCAGCAAAATATTTACCAAGTCAAAACTTATTACTTTAAAAAGAGTAAAATATAGTGAGGAAAATGTCTGTGTTTAACATGAACATAACAGTTCCACACACAACTTGGGTAGAATGTGCAACACTTCCATTGAAGAAGAAAGTTCAGAGGTATTTCAAAAGATAAAGGTGACTCCCATGTCTTAAAAGCTGACTATTTGCAGAGGTGGGAGTCATTTGAACTGGTGCATAGCTGCTTGCTAAAAAAGAGAAGCCGTGGGAAAACACAGGAGTGACACAATGGAGAGCCTGTGACCAGATGAAACCAAGAAATGTTAAGATACTCAAAGAGGAAATGCATTCATGGAGGAAATAGGATAAAGCCAGGGTAGGGAAAACTAGCTGGCTATGAGAGAGAAATATTCTGACTGGTGATCTGAGGAGAATCTCACCCATCCAATTAGGAAATGGAGAAAAGCAAGAGATAGACAGTTCTCAAAACAACAAATACAAGTTCACTATAAATCCATGAAAAATATATCTAGCATTCAGGGAAATACCATCCAAAACTCCATTGATATTTCAGCTCATGCCAGCCAGTTAGGCATTCATCAAGATTTCAAATAATAAGTGCTGGAGAGGATGTGGGTAAAAATGTACAACCATACACTGTGAGGCCGAAAATCAGGACTTCCCATCTGAAAAGTAGTATGGAGAGTCAGCAGAAGACTAGGAACATGAACACCATGTGCCCAGGATTCCCAAGCCGCCTTCTTATTCCCAATTTGCAATGATTCTGTATACACATGAGACACTGGAACTCCAATATTTACAGTGGTTTCTATCACCATTAGAAAGATATGAATGAGCCCAGATGCACCTCAACACAAACATGGATAAAAAACACCTAGAAACACGACAATAAATTTGAGCAAACTATTTTTTCATGATACACCATCATGTCAAAATGAGTCCTCATATAGCATATAAAAACACTGTCCTAAGAAATTCTAAAATATAAAACTTGTAACACCCAAATCCCTAAGATTATACAAGGACGACATTTTAAAGCAAAAATGTAGGAAACTTATGTAGACTATTCTAAGGCCAAATACAATCATTTCAGCAAAGGTGAGACTTCTTTTTCCCCCGCAATGTCAAAGAATATTTGATGAAATCCAAACCTTCCAGGCAGAATCTGAGCGTGTGTTTAGGAGCCTCTTCACTCATGTTAGTTTACCTAGGCTTTCTTCCTGGGATATAGGAAAAACACCACCCAGTTTCTTTTTAGCTATTCAAAGGCTGAACTTGCCATAAAACAGTGGTTTGGAGGTACCCATAACCACAATCAGGTGAGAGTAGGAGATAAAGCAGACACAGAGTTGCTGAGAGAGCTGGGCACTTAGAACATGGCCCTGTAGTCTATGTTAAGAATAGTAGTTTATGGCACTGTCATGGCATCATAGTCTGACAGCAAGGGCCAAGGGTAACTCTGGTAGACAAAGGGCAGCCTGCAGTACCATAAACATGAAATGAATACTAGGCATGGGCAACCCACCCTGCTGAGAATAATTTAGAACACTTACCCCCATTAACATCACACAGGAAGTTAAAGCCACCCTCTTAAGAATTACAATATTGCCCTGAAGACATGGACTCTCAGTGGTGTCTCATCAGGAACCACTGCATCCCTTACACCTCCATGATGCAGTAGCCAGGTATCCTCCCAGAATTTTACAGGGTTACTCCTCATATGGGCTCAGGATAGTGAGTGACAGGCATGTGCTGAAGGCTCTCATCAGGAAGAGGTATGTTGCTGCTGTGGACGTTCTGTAGAGTAGAGGATCACAGAGGCACGGCCTCTTTCAAACTGGTGCTTTGGGAATAATGATAGTGAGAAAGAACTGCTAGTTGAGAATTCAAGGGACAGAAGATTCCAGAAGTGCTGGGACAGGATCAGGGAGAATGGTATTTTCACTGAGTTCTCAGAAGAAGCCACAGATTCTGAAACCAGGCCATGTCTCTCATGCTCCAAGAGGTTGTAGGAAAAGCCTCAGTGACTTGGAATCATGCGCACTACAAGACCACTGAGTACAGAATTCCATAATTGGAGTCTGCACTACAGATTAGTCTCCAGCCTCCATGCCCACAGGGTTTATTAGGCAATTTCTACATTGGATAGACCCATGTCTCTGAGTAAAGAATCCAGTACTGAGAATGTATTTCCACAATATTTGCATCCCCCAAACCACACAAAGCCTTAGCTTTTGAAAAATTAGAAATCCCGGACAGATATTTCTCCATTTCAGTTATATTACTTTCAGGTTTTTGTGAAGATTTCCTTGGTTTTGTTTATGCCTTTTGTGTAAAGGTAAAATTTCTAAGCTGATTCTAAGCTGCAAAAGCCTGAGCTAAAGTGTAAAAGACTGGGCACTGTAAAGTCTCTAAATTGCAAGGCCTGGGCTAAAGAGTAAAAGACCAGGTATTGTTAAAATTCCAATGCTACCCCTGGAACCTGTAATCCCTGTAGCTGTTAGGACAATACCTGAACTGCCCAGTAAATATTTCTCCTGGTTCCCTGGTTGTTTAATAGCTAAGGGCTCCAAGTAGCTCGGCACGTAAGCATCCAGGTCCCAAAACCAATCAGTTTAAATGTGTACCCCGCTTAGGAGTGACCAATCACCCCTGCCCAGACTGTTCCCGCCAATGAATGTACTAATCCTGTCTCAGAGTTGTTGTTCAGTTTTCCCCTGCCTCATGATGATTTGTTCTGATGTATGCAAAGCCCCCCGCCCTCTCCAAAAAGTGTACTTAAGCTCGGCTTGACCTCTGCTCTGGGCTCTGGGCTGCTCTATCTTCCTGAGTGAGCCTGGAACCTCAGCATGCTGAATTAATAAATCCCCTTTTGCCAATTGCATGGAGCCAGTCTCTTGTGTGGTCTCTTTCTCCGAAGCTCCGCCGGACCCTTACATTTGTTTGGCCTGATATTTCTAGGGGTTTGCCGGTTTATATGTATTTTGTAATACAGTTAATTTTCTAAGATATTTTCACTCATTTTTGTTTTAGTTCTCTGATTCCTTTTCATTCTTATTTTAAATTCTTTCCTATTCTCTTTTATATGGAATTTCATCCTCATCTCCTCTTCAGTCTCTAGTTATTATAACCAATCTCATTGTCTTTTCTTTTTAAATTTTGTTATGATGATTTTATTGTCACTGAGGTCTTTTTTTTTTTTTAATCAAGGTGCCCATTGCTATTTCCTATGAAGTTCGATTAATTACTAAGTATTATAGGAAATCATGTGAAATATACATTTTATTTGTATGATTTGCATGCTTTGCTTTAAGCTATGATTGTTCTCAGAGATTCATCTTTCCCCTTGATGGGACGCTGGTGACTAAATATATTAAACATGCTCATTTGGGAACTTGACGCTGAGACTGATGGCCTGACCCGAACACATCCTAAAGAAAAACTTGCACACTGAAAGGACACACGCATAAATTTAGAACTAAAATGCTTGCAAAATCTCCTCCTAGGAATGAACACAACAGGGAAAAGAAAGGGGGTGGGGGAATTAAGATACCACCAAATATTGTGAGTCCCCCATAACTGCATCCAAGATCTTTTTACTAATGTTCACTTCAGAGGTAGGATGAACGTATTTAGTGATTTTGTTGATTTCTTGCATTAAAAGGTCAATGAACTAGAAAGTTTTGTTTGCATGCTAACAGAATGGATACATCCTGAAAGGATGTGACTCCTTCAACAGGCCCTTTGATTTCTCATTTAAGCCCGTTTCCTGCCTCAACTTACATAGTGGAGTCAAGGGAGAATGGAATCTTTAAGACCGGCATGGATTAGTGGAAATGGGAAAGTAAAATTTTGAGCCTTTGGGAATGATGATCATTTAACAGAAATGTCTTCACTGGCCATTACAGGTTAAGTATTTTCAGAATTTGATTGATCTTTCAGAGTATTAAATTTTTTCCTTATGATATGAGGACGTCACCAAGAAGAAAACTGAAACAATATTCAAAAAATTTTCTCTATTGATATGAAATGAAGGTTACTTTTAAGATTCTGCTTCCTTGATTTCTAAAGCTATTTTCATGTCCTATTACATTCTTTAGACTTAAATATTAAATTATGATGTTTGATTTCCACGTAAGTCTTGTGTGAGGTCATTTTGTTTGGCATAATTTCCCTTCATAAGAAAAAAAGAAAAATAAAACGTGAATTAATATTGACACATTTACAGACCTGCAGATTGCTCTTTTCCATGCTATCAGTCGTTTCCTTCTCTGGTGATGCTGACATATTCTCAGGTGACTCTGGGGATGAATGCACAGATGTACTTAAATTACTTAAAAGAGTTAGACTGAGTGAATTTCTAGCCAACAAAAACATAACTGTAAGAATCCTAAAATTTTATTTTCAAGTGAAGCTTAATTTTACGTGAATGTTCATGTTGCTTGAATTTTTTTGATTGTTGTGTGAACTTGGTGGTTGTACCCAGAGCCAAGTGTATCCTGGCAAGAACTGTAGCCCGATCTTCAAATCCGAGGCCTTCAATTTTTTTGGAGACAGAGTGACTGAATATTCCCTGGCTCACTGGAAACCTGACATCAGCCTGTCTCAGCCTCCCACTAAGCTTTTTATTACAGAGGAGTCCTTCTTCCCCCAGGGCATATTGAGTGATTTGGGGAGTAGTTTTACTAATCCAATACTTCAGAGACAATGGAGGTCACTTTGTTCAATGCATATCTCAAAGATTCAACCATTCGAGGAAAAATGATATTTTGTAGAAAAACAATGTTGAGATTACAATGGAAAAAAGAAAACTTCACACTGTCTCCTATGTTTTTTCCTAATAATAATTTTTAATGAACCACTGCGTGTAACATTGGTGTCAACAAAAATATATGTGTGTATATGATCACTGTGATATCTTTGACAGTAAACCACATATTCCTTTCATTCCCTTTGCCTTCATTTCTTCTGTTAGGGTCCTCTGTTTTTGAAAAGATTCGGGTCTTGGTGCCTGAAATCAACTGGTTTTGCTTCTCTGGTGTTAGCTACCTCAAAACATGACCCTTATTGTACTGGGTAACAACCACTTGACCTGTAAATTATTCCTTCTCTGTCTAATTCTCAAGGTCCTGGACTTCAGGGACTACTTTTACAACAAATTGGTTTGAACACCCATAATAAAGTGTCAGGTAAGTGTCTGAGGCAATAACACATGGCGTGGATGGTGTCTTTTCTAGAGGTAGGGATGAATGGAGACTTGAGGAGTGAGGCCATCGGCCAGAGGCAGAGAATGGTGTAAAAGTGGAAGGCTATATAGCATGACATAGAGACAAGGGTTAAGGGGGATGCCATGTGTCTGATAATACAGAGATTGGTGAAAACTGCCAGAAGTTCATGTCACTAAAAAACGGGCTAAAGATAGATTGAGGAAGACTTGCATTGTGAAAGATGCCTGGAAATATTAAGGTGCTTGGACATACATATACCAAAGAATGTCATCTATGTCATGGGCACATATATTTCTGGAACCATCTCAATTCTGTGGGCATGTGAACTTGAGGGGCATGTTCATGACTGGAGATGAATAATGAGAATGCAAATTGCACTATGAGGTTGATGCAGGCCTGAATGGAAGGCTTGTCTCCAAAAGGATCTGGGTTCTGTTTTTAGCATACACAGGTAACAAACAAACAACAAGTCAAAGACAAAGAATAATGAGCAAACACTCCATTGGGATGTGGAAGGATTTATGGATTGACTACTCTGAGATAAAATTTCAGGAAAGAGTGTTCACCAGCAAATGTTCACTTTAGAAACAAGGGATGAACTAAAGTACATATGATCATACATCTTATTATTTCTTGCCTCAAACTTCCCACAAGAGTTGTCAAAGTCAAAGTCATGAAATGATGTTGTCTATAAAACATCACTCAAGTTTGATGCATTTGGTTGATACACTAGATGTCACAGTAGTGTGCACATTGCCTTATAAATGAGATTTTCCTGTATTTCACAGACTGGCCTTGATATCTCGGCTTCCAAAAAACTAGAATTCCTCAGGATATCAGGATTCTGCACTTCAATCCTTCTCCCCAGACCTATTTTTAAAATTTGGGTGGGAAGAAAAATGAGGCCCACAACCCAACTAACAGGTGTCATGAAGTTTAATTGTAGACGCCTATGATAGAGGTTATTTTAAAACATCATTTCCTCAGACATTTACAGAAATATTTTGAAATGTGGATGCAGCAGCAACACAGACCCCATGGGGCAAATCCTCCCAACACATGGCAGAAAATGGATATATCAGGAGTGAGAAGATTGCTATCATTTCCAAGGTTTAAACATAGGCGGGTTTATAGAAGCTGTACTGAAACAGTTACCGGATTCCAGAGTTTTTGCTCTATTCTTCCTTTTCGGTTTTTGGGGAGCTGTATCTTTGCTTTTGGTGGTCGGCTTGATGTGCATGCAGAGAAGATATTATGTAAGTATTTTACAGTACATTCAGCATACTCTTTAATAATATCACATAAACATAGAAGATGAATTACCTTGTAGGAAGCATGTATATCCTCAGAGCCTGAAAAGCAAGTGAAATATATAATCCATAAAACCTGAATATTAAGAAAAACACATTCATGACTCTTTGAAATAAGTAGAGAGCTCAGTCTGAGTGATAATAATTTTTGTTTGCATTGATACAGGCTACATTCGCTTGGGGGTTTTGTGTTTGTGGATTTTGTTGAGTACAATGACAAGACTGAAATGTAGCAAATCAACATGGAGAAAATATCTTTAGTAATTAAAACTTGTAGTTAAGTTTCAAATAATAAGAACACCTTTGGCATCATCATAAATATCTAGGCAAATTACGTATACAAATGTGAAGATGCACAATCTGGGACCACAGTCATCTGTATTTAGAGAAGCAAAAGAGAAACCTGAGAACTTCAATGTCAAAACTGAAGTAGTCAGATGGCAGTACACATGTCAAGTGACCTATGAATTCTTTAATCCATTTTATAATAACTGAGTATCCTGTACCTCATTTGTCTTATTATTAAAAAGTTTTCATCCAAGATCTGCGGAAATGTACACTTTATTTCTCCTCAAACTGTTTTTTTCTTTTTCTGAATTAATTTGACTAGATATATGCATTTAGAATAACAGGTAATACATATATGTGTGTGTTTTACATACCCGTCTGGGACCCTGGCACATCTTCTAATCCTGCTTTCTTTGTTTGGGGCAATAGAATGTTGACTTTTTCACCCTTAACCAAAGATACATGTCCTGCATCTGAAAAAAATGTGAGAAACCATAAAGAATTTAGATATAGCATCCACAGAAAACTGGGATCTGAAAGGAAGCAGAATTGACCGATAGGACTGAAGTATTGTGTTTCAAAGTCTTTTATATGAACATGTTAGAAAATGTCTTAGTATAGGTGGAATAAATTTCTTAAAGAATTCTGTTGAAAAACATGAGTGTGACATAAAACACCCAGACATGAGATCACATATTTTCTGAAAGTTCTGAAGAGCAGAAAATGAGGCATCTAGAGATCAGAATTAAGCACAGGAATGGAGTTTATTCTTGCAGCACCAGGGACATGGTTTCATTCCAAAGCACCAATATCATATAAAAATTAAAATCATAATCCGTGTCATCATCATCATCATCATATAACACTATAACCATATTAATAATAAGTAACTATCTTTAAAAAAAAAAACAGCTTCAGAAACACTAGGTCACTGATCTAAATCACTCTTATGGATGTCACACACATGGTGGTGCCTGGTAGGTGTGCAGGAGGGTTGCCCTCATTTTTCCAGTCCCTACTTGTTTCAATCATCTGTGGACCAGGTATCATCTCACTTTTGGTTTGAAGGCAGGCACACTGAAAAATGCTGAATTGCCTTCTCTCATTTTCCCCTCCAAAATACCCTTGCTAACTTCTTTATTTTCTCCCACATTTCCCCTTCCTGCTAGCTGTTGCAAACAAAACAACAAACAAAAAAACAAACAGACAAACACAAACTTCTGGAGTGGGAGACTTGATTCTTTCCACTATGCATTGTTTGCATGGGTCATTCCAACTCCTTCCTATCTACCAATGTAGAAAATTTATCTGAGAAAATGATTTCTAAATTTTGGTCTTTTTGTTATCCCCACTACCTAAGAATTATGCTCAGAAGTATAGCAATATTTATCCTGGCGCTTGATCATCTTCTATTCTGGTGTGTAGGATCAACTAGAATTCTCTTTGATGTCCCACAAGAACATTCTTTCTACATTTCTACAAAAATGCTGTTGGCAGACTAGGATCATTGGAGTCACCTAAGAACATAAAGCAAATGTAGAAGGAAAGAACTTCTGAGTCACAATGAGAATCTCCTGGCCCAACTGACCATACACTACAGTTTGAGAGCTCCAGTGAAAATGCTGTTGGCATCCAATATCTCTGCCTTAACTTGAACATAGCCCTGGGATTCTCCCTAAGAAGATCCACTCAAATGGAAGTTTCGAAGAAGGTCTAATCTTTCCAAATTTAATTTTAGCTATCTGGGAATTTGGGGACCAATCCGTAATCATTCCTATTTCTTTCCACTTTCCTAATTGGCATTTATGTTCCATAAAATTTTTGTACAGACTAGCAAGATTTTATGTCTCAGTATATTGTATACTTGGATAAACAAACCTAGCAATATGGGATTCCTTCTTCACTCCTCATTTTGATTCCATCTGTGACTAATTAAGAAGGTTGGAAACTTTTTACTCTAAACTTTATTCAGCTTGGGACCTGGCAACTCAAATATGCTCTCCAGATTATCAAAAAGATGCTCTTTTCCCTGATCATATGTAACTGAGTGTCCTTGACTCCACTGACTACAGCTGATGCCTCTTCCTTCATTGATTCCCTGTAATTAATTAATGCCTGTCTCAGTGTTCATATCCTCTTCTTCTCGCTGATTCCTACTTTACATTGATGGAAGCATGTCTCAAAATGCAATTCCTAATTCAGATTCTTTAGCAATATCCCCAGTGTAGCCTGTGACAGAAACATAATACCATATGACTCATTATATTTCTTTGTCCTTACCAGGTAATACATACTCTCTTTGAAGGATTATAATATACTAGTGTTCATGTATTAAGGGAATAGGCTCAGCAATATATTTTGCCTTATTCATGACTCTTACCTTCTCTATGTCCATTTATTCTATTTTTTGCTCTTGAATGGAACCCATCAGATATTCTAGAAGCCCAAACCTCTGGAGGTTTCTCACAGACACTCTGGAGAAAGTAATGCCAATAATGAGTTGCACAAATATTTCATCAGTACATTTATCTCATCACCATATGTCTATTTTTAAATCATTTGAATTGGTAATTAGATGAGTGCATTTTAAGCAAGAAGGTATGCATTATTTTCACTGCCTTAGGCACCTCAGATTAAGTGAGCTCTTATATCATTCTGGCTACTGATTGGATAAATCCAGGATGAGGGACACAGGAACACTGTTCCCTCAGAATATACACACTGACATTCATATACCCCCAAAACTAGCATCAGCATTTAATCAGTCAACTTTGCACTTCCCCCATTTCTAAGAATGCTGTAGAAAGTCTTTTGAGAATGGCCCTTGATGTGCTAGAGCATTCAAATTTTATACCCTGACTGGTCAATATTTTATTCTGAAAGTACGATACTTGGTAAGATGAGAGTTTCAATTCTGGCACCTTGTGTAGGAAAGGGAAACTGTGGTTCGTGCTTCATTTATTCATCAGAGACTTCCAAAAGTTAATGTATCGGAGCACAATATTTACCACATCAAAACTTATTTTAGCAAGTTACAGTATAGTGAGGAAATGTGTCTGTATTTCACATGAACATAACAACACACCCAACTTGGGTAGAATTTGCAACATTTCCACTGAAGAAGAAAGTTAAGAGGTATTTCAAAAGATAAAGGTGACTCCCATGTCTTAAAACCTGACTATTTGCAGAGGTGGGAGTCATTTGAACTGGTGCATAGCTGCTTGCTAAAAAAGAGAAGCTGTGGGAAAACACAGGAATGACACAATGGAGAGCCTGTGACCAGATGAAACCAAGAAATATTAAGATTCTCAAGAGGAAATGCATTCATGGAAGAAATAGGGTAAAGCTGGGGTAGGAAAAACTAGCTGGCTATGAGAGAAAAATATTCTCATTGGTGTGCTGAGGAGAATCTCACTCATCCAATTAGGAAATGGAGAAAAGCAAGAGATAGACAGCTCTCAAAAGAACATATACAAGATCAGTATAAATACATGAGAAAAATATCTAGCATTCAGGGAAATACCATCCAAAACGCCATTGACATTTCAGCTCATGCCAGCCAGATAGGCATTCATCAAGGCTTTAAGTGTACAACCATACACTGTGAGACCGAAAATCAGGACTTCCCATCTGAAAAGTAGTATGGAGAGGCAGCAGAAGAGGAGGAATATGAACACCATGTGACCCAGGATTCCCAATTTACAATGATTCTCTATACACATGAGACACTGGAGCTTCAATATTTACAGTGGTTTCTATCACCATTAGAAAGATATGAAATGAGCCCAGATACACATCAACACAAAAATGGATAAATAAACACCTAGAAACTTGACACTGAATTTGAGCATACTAGTTTTTCATGTGACACCATCATGTCAAAATGAGTCCTCACATAGCATATAAAAACCCTGTCCTAAAAATTCTAAAATATAAAACTTGTAACATCAAAATCCCTAAGATTATACAAGGATGATATTATAAAGCAAAAAAGTAGAAAACTTATGTAGATTATTCAAAGGCCAAATACAACCTTTTCACCATGGTGAGACTTCTTTTCCCTGAGATGTCATGAAAATTGATTCCAGGCAGACCAGATTCCAGTCAGAATCTGAGCATGTGTTTTGGAGCCTCGCCACTCCTGTTACTTTATCGTGACTTTCTTCCTGGGATATCCATAAAAGATTTCCCAGTTTCTTCCTAAATTTTCAAAGACTGAATTTGTCCACAAAACAGTGGTTTGGAGGTACCCATAACCATAATCAAGGTGGGACAAGAGAGAAACACAGGCATAGAGCTGCTAAGAGAGCTGGGCACTTAGAGAATGGCCCTACAGTCTATGTTAAGAAAAGCAGGTCATGGCACTGTCATGGCATCATGGTGCTGTCAGCTCTCTGACAGCAAGGGCCAAGAGTAAGTCTGGCAGACAAAGGGCAGCCTGCAGTACCATAAACATGAAATGAATACTAGGCATGGTCAACCCACCCTGCTGAGAATAATTTAGAATACCTACCCCCCCTATTAACATCACACAGACAGTCAAAGGCACCCTCTTAAGAATTACAATAATGCCCTGAGGACATGGGCTCTCAGTGGTGTCTCATCAGGTACCACTGTATCCCTTACACCTCAGTGATTCAGTAGCTAGGTATTCTCCCAGAATTTTAGATGGTTACTCATCATATAGGCTCAGGATAGTGAGTGACAGGCAAGTGCTGAAAGCTCTCATCAGAAAGAGATATGTTGCTGCTGTGAATGGTCCAGAGAGTAGAGGTTCACAGAGGCACTGTGTCTTTCAAACTGGTGCTTTGGGAATAAGGATAGTGAGCAAGAACTGCTAGTTGAGAATTCAAGGGACAGAAGATTCCAGAAGTGCTGGGGCAGGATCAGGGAGAATGATATTTTCAGTGCATTCTCAGAAGAAGTCACAGATTCTGAAACCGGGCCATGTCTCTCATGCTCCAAGAGGTTGTAGGGAAAGGCCTCAGTGACTTGGAATCATGCACAGTACAGGACCACTGAGTACAGAATTTCATAACTGGAGTCTGCACTACAGATTAGTCTCCAGCCTCCATGCCCACAGGGTTTAATAGGCAATTTCTATATTCTATAGGCCCATGTCTCTGAGTACACAAACTAACACTGAGAGTGCATTTCCTCTGCAACTTTCAATGTTCCCTCAGCATTCTCTGGGAGGTGTGGGAGAGCAAGGAGCAGAGGCAGGCCTTTTTGACCTAGAGCAGATAAGGAAACTGATGGGCAATACTTACATCCACAAAACCATATAATGCTTTAGCTTTCCAAAATTAGAAATTCTGGACAGAAGTGTCTCCATTTCAGTTACATAAGTTTCAGGGAAGTGTAAAGATTTCCATGGTTTCATTTGTGCCTTTTTTTTTTTTTTTTTTTTGGTCTGCTATTTCTTTGAGTTTGCCAAATTATATTTTTTTCATAATATACCTGATTGTCCAAGATATTTTCAATCATTTCTCATTGTATTCCCTTGATTACATTTTTATTCTTATTTTAAATTCTTTCCTATTCTCATTCTTATTGAATTTTATTGCCATGTTCTCCTAAGTCTCTGCTTAGTATAACCACGTTCATTGCCTGTTCTTTTTAAAATCGATCACGATACTTTTATTGTCACTAAGGCTTTTTTTCTTTTTTAGTCTGGTGCACATTGTTATATCCTGTGAACTTCAGTTCTTTTCTTGGTATTATGGAAACCATATATAAAATATATATTTTATTTGCATGGCATGTATGCTTTGCTTAAACTATGATGGTTGACAGAGATTCCCCTTTCTCCTTGATTAGATGCTGGTGACTAAATACAGCATGTGAAACATGCTCACTTGGAACTTGATGCTGAGAGTGATGGCCTCACCATACACATCCCCCTCAAAAAAAAACCCTGACGCTGAAAGGACACACACATATCATTGGAACTAAAATGATTGCAAAATCGCCTCCTGCTACTGTAGACAACAGGGAAAAAAGGGGACATTAAGATACCACCAAAATTTTAAGCTTCCAATAACTGCAACTAAGATGTGTACCCTTGGCACGAACTGTAGCACTTCATTTTGACTAATGTCCATTTCAGAGGTAGGAAAGAAATGTTTAGTGATTGTCTTGATGTCTTGCATGATAGGTAAATGAACTAGAAAGTGTCTGTGCCTACACTAACAGAAAGGATACATCCTGAAAGGATCTGATTCCTTTAACAGACTGTTTGGTTTCTAATTTAAGCTTACTGCCTGCCTCAATTTACATAGTGGAGTCAAGGGAGAATGGAATCTTTAACACAGGTATGGATTAGTGGTAATGGGAAACTAAAATTTTGAGCCTTTGGGAATGATGATGTCTTCACATGAATGTGATCCGTAGACATTGCCCTTGAGTATTTTCCGATTTTCAACTGGCCCTTTCTGAGTCTCAGATTTATTCCTCATCATGTGAGGAGGTCACACAGAAGATAACTGAAAGAATATTCAAAATATTTCCTTCTCTAAAAGGTAACTTCAAGCTTCCGCTTTCATGATTTTTAAAGCTATTTTCATGTTTATGTCCTGTTACCTACTTTAAATTTAAATATTGAATTATGATATTTGATTTCCAAGTAAATATTGCATGAGGTCATTTTCTTCAGCCATAATGTCCCTTCACAAAGCAAAGAAGGGACGAACAACGGAAATTTAAATTGACACATTACATACCTGTTGAGGCCTATTTTGTGTGCCATCAGGACACTCCTTCTCCTCTTCAGATGAACTGTCCCAAGGTGAGTCTGGGAATGAATGCATAGATGTACTTAAATTACTTAAAAGAATTAGACTGAGTGAAAATCTAGCCAACTACAAATGTAATAATCATAAAACTTTATTTTCACAACGATACTTCTAAGGTTAGCTTAGTTTTAGGTGAATGTTTATGTTGTCTGAAATTTTTTGATTGTTTTGTGGGCCTGGTGGTTGTACCCAGAGCCATGTGCATCCTTGGCAACAACTGTAGAACTTCCTTCAAATCCGAGGCCTTAAATGTTTTTGGAGATAGAGTTTTACATATACCCTGGTACATTGGTAACCTGACATCTGCCTTCTTCAGCCTCCCAGTAAGTTGAAAAATACAAATGAGTTCCTCTTCACCCAGGACCTACTGGGAGAATCGGGAGTAGTTTTACTAATCCAACTTCAGAGACACTAGATGTCACATGTTCAATCATATGATATCTCAAAGATTCAAACATTCCTAAAAAAATGATATTTTTCATTAAAAAAAATTGAAATTACAATGGAAAGAAGAAACCTCACACGATTTACTGTATCTGTTTCCTAATAGCATTTTTTAATGACCCACTGCACACAATGTTTGGTTTCTGAAAAAAACAAACAAACAAAAAAGAATGAAGGAAAGAAAAAAAAAAAGGTCACTGTCATACCTTTGCCAGTGAACCCCGTGTTCCTTTCCTTACCTTTTCCTGCATTTGTTCTGTTAAGAATTACTCTGTTTTTTGAAGGATTCCTCATGATGCCTTTTAAATCCTGAAATAACCTGGTTTTGCTTCTCTGGTGTTAGCTACCTCAGACCATGACCCGCTATTGTACTGGGTAACAAATACTTGGCTTTTAAATTATTTCTTCTCTGTCTAGTTCACTAGGTCCTGGATTCAGGTTCTGCTTTTAGAACACACTGATTTGAATGCTATAATAAAGTGTCAGGTAAGTGTCTGAGGCAATACCACTTGGCATGGACGGTGTCTTTTCTAGAGGTACGGATGAATGGAGACTTGAGGAGTGAGGCCATGAGGCAGACACAGAGAATGGTGAAAATGTGGACAGGTAGAGTATGACATAGAGATAAGGGTTGAGGGGGATGGTATATGTCTGATGATATAGGGATAGATAACAACTTCCAGAAGTTCATGCCGGTAGAAAACAGGCTAAAGATAGATTTAGGAAGACTTGCATTGTGAATGATGCCTCAAAATGTTAAGGTGCTTGGACATACATATACCAAAGAATGTCATCTATGCCATGGGCACATATGTATCTGGAACCATGTCAATTCAGTGGGCATGTGAACTTGCGGGGCATGTTCATGATTAGAGATGAATAAGGAGAATGCAAATTGCTCTCTGAGGTTGATGCAGGCCTGAATGGAAGGAATGTCTCCAAAAGCATCTGGGTTCTGTTTTTACCATACAGATGAAACAAGCAAACAACAAGTCAAAGAACAATGAGCAAAAATTCCATTGGGATGTGCAGGTATGGATTGACTACTCTGAGATACAATTTCAAGAAAGAGTGTTCACCAGCAAATGTTCGTTCACTTTAGAAGCAAGGGCTAAACTAAAGTATATATGATCATACATCTTATTATTTCTTGCTACCAACTGACCATAAGAGTTGTCAGAGTCAGGGCATCAGTGGCATAAAAACAAGTTTGATGCACATAAGACATGTATGTCACACTAGATGTCAGGGTAGAGTGCACAATGCCTTATGAATGAGATTTTCCTGTATTTCACAGACTGGCCTTGACATCTTGGCTTCAAGAAAACTAGAATTCCTCATAATCTCAGGATTCTGGATTTCAGGCCTGCTCCCTCGGACCTATTTTTAAAATTTGGGTGGGAAGAAAAATCATCCCCTCAATCCAACTGACAGGTGTCATGAAGTTTAATTGTAGAATCACCTGTGATATAGGTTATTTTAAAACATCATTTCCTCAGACATTTACAGAAATATTTTGAAATGTGGATGCAGCACCAACACAGACCCGATGGGGCAACTCCAACCATCACGTGTCAGAAAATGGATATATCAGGATTTAGAAGATTGCTATCATTTTCAAGGTTTAAACATAGGCAGTTTTATAGAAGCTGCACTGCAACAGTTACCTGATTCCATTATTTTTGTTCCATTCTTCCATTTTGGTTTTTGGGGATCTGTACCTTTGCTTTTGATGGTCGGCTTGATGTGCATGGAGAGAAGATATTATGTAAGTATTTTACAGTACATCCAGCATACTGTTAATGATATCACATAAATATAGAAGATGAATTACCTTGTAGGAAGCATGTACGTCCTTAGAGCCTGAAAAGCAAGTGAAATATATAATCCATAAAACCTGAATATTAAGAAAAACACATTCATGACTCTTTGAAATAAGTAGAGAGCTCAGTCTGAGTGATAATAATTTTTGTTTGCATTGATACAGGCTACATTCGCTTGGGGGTTTTGTGTTTGTGGATTTTGTTGAGTACAATGACAAGACTGAAATGTAGCAAATCAACATGGAGAAAATATCTTTAGTAATTAAAACTTGTAGTTAAGTTTCAAATAATAAGAACACCTTTGGCATCATCATAAATATTTAGGCAAATTACGTATACACATGTGAAGATGCACAATCTGGGACCACAGTCATCTGTATTTAGAGAAGCATAAGAAAAACCTGAGATCTTCAATGGCAAACCTGAAGTAGTCAGATGGCAGTACACATGTCAAGTGACCTATGAATTCTTTAATCCATTTTATTATAACCGAGTATCCTGTACCTCATTTGCCTTATTATTAAAGGTTTTCATCCAAGATCTGCGGAAATGTACACTTTATTTCTCCTCAAACTGTTTTTTTTTTTAATTAATTGGACCAGATATATGCATTTAGAATAACAGGTAATACATATATGTGTGTTTTTCTCATACCCGTCTGGGTCCCTGGCACATCTTCCAATCCTGCTTCCTTTGTTTTAGGCACTAGAATGTTGTCTGTTTCACCCTTGTGCAAAGATACATGTCCTGTATCTGAAAAAAAAATAATATGAGAAAGCATAAAGAATTTAGATATGGCCATCCACAACAAACTGTGATCTGAAAGGAAGCAGAATTGACAGATAGGACTGAAGTTTTGTGTTTCATAGTCTTTTATATGAACATGTTAGAAAATGTCTTAGTATAGGTGGAATAAATTTCTTAAAGAATTCTGTTGAAAAACCTGAGTGTGACATAGGACACCCAGACATGATATCACATATTTTCTGAAAGTGCTGAGGAGCAGAAAATGAGGCATCTAGAGATCAGAATTAAGCACAGGAATGGAGTTTATTCTTGCAGCACCAGGGACATGGTTTCATTCCAAAGCACCAATATCATATAAAAATTAAAATCATAATCCGTGTCATCATCATCATCATCATATAACACTATAACCATATTAATAATAAGTAACTATCGTTAAAAAAAAAAAACAGCTTCAGAAACACTAGGTCACTGATCTAAATCACTCTTATGGATGTCACACACATGGTGGTGCCTGGTAGGTGTGCAGGAGGGTTGCCCTCATTTTTCCAGTCCCTACTTGTTTCAATCATCTGTGGACCAGGTATCATCTCACTTTTGGTTTGAAGGCAGGCACACTGAAAAATGCTGAATTGCCTTCTCTCATTTTCCCCTCCAAAATACCCTTGCTAACTTCTTTATTTTCTCCCACATTTCCCCTTCCTGCTAGCTGTTGCAAACCAAACAACAAACAAAAAAACAAACAGACAAACACAAACTTCTGGAGTGGGAGACTTGATTCTTTCCACTATGCATTGTTTGCATGGGTCATTCCAACTCCTTCCTATCTACCAATGTAGAAAATTTATCTGAGAAAATGATTTCTAAATTTTGGTCTTTTTGTTATCCCCACTACCTAAGAATTATGCTCAGAAGTATAGCAATATTTATCCTGGCGCTTGATCATCTTCTATTCTGGTGTGTAGGATCAACTAGAATTCTCTTTGATGTCCCACAAGAACATTCTTTCTACATTTCTACAAAAATGCTGTTGGCAGACTAGGATCATTGGAGTCACCTAAGAACATAAAGCAAATGTAGAAGGAAAGAACTTCTGAGTCACAATGAGAATCTCCTGGCCCAACTGACCATACACTACAGTTTGAGAGCTCCAGTGAAAATGCTGTTGGCATCCAATATCTCTGCCTTAACTTGAACATAGCCCTGGGATTCTCCCTAAGATGATCCACTCAAATGGAAGTTTCGAAGAAGGTCTAATCTTTCCAAATTTAATTTTAGCTATCTGGGAATTTGGGGACCAATCCGTAATCATTCCTATTTCTTTCCACTTTCCTAATTGGCATTTATGTTCCATAAAATTTTTGTACAGACTAGCAAGATTTTATGTCTCAGTATATTGTATACTTGGATAAACAAACCTAGCAATATGGGATTCCTTCTTCACTCCTCATTTTGATTCCATCTGTGACTAATTAAGAAGGTTGGAAACTTTTTACTCTAAACTTTATTCAGCTTGGGACCTGGCAACTCAAATATGCTCTCCAGATTATCAAAAAGATGCTCTTTTCCCTGATCATATGTAACTGAGTGTCCTTGACTCCACTGACTACAGCTGATGCCTCTTCCTTCATTGATTCCCTGTAATTAATTAATGCCTGTCTCAGTGTTCATATCCTCTTCTTCTCGCTGATTCCTACTTTACATTGATGGAAGCATGTCTCAAAATGCAATTCCTAATTCAGATTCTTTAGCAATATCCCCAGTGTAGCCTGTGACAGAAACATAATACCATATGACTCATTATATTTCTTTGTCCTTACCAGGTAATACATACTCTCTTTGAAGGATTATAATATACTAGTGTTCATGTATTAAGGGAATAGGCTCAGCAATATATTTTGCATTATTCATGACTCTTACCTTCTCTATGTCCATTTATTCTATTTTTTGCTCTTGAATGGAACCCATCAGATATTCTAGAAGCCCAAACCTCTGGAGGTTTCTCACAGACACTCTGGAGAAAGTAATGCCAATAATGAGTTGCACAAATATTTCATCAGTACATTTATCTCATCACCATATGTCTATTTTTAAATCATTTGAATTGGTAATTAGATGAGTGCATTTTAAGCAAGAAGGTATGCATTATTTTCACTGCCTTAGGCACCTCAGATTAAGTGAGCTCTTATATCATTCTGGCTACTGATTGGATAAATCCAGGATGAGGGACACAGGAACACTGTTCCCTCAGAATATACACACTGACATTCATATACCCCCAAAACTAGCATCAGCATTTAATCAGTCAACTTTGCACTTCCCCCATTTCTAAGAATGCTGTAGAAAGTCTTTTGAGAATGGCCCTTGATGTGCTAGAGCATTCAAATTTTATACCCTGACTGGTCAATATTTTATTCTGAAAGTACGATACTTGGTAAGATGAGAGTTTCAATTCTGGCACCTTGTGTAGGAAAGGGAAACTGTGGTTCGTGCTTCATTTATTCATCAGAGACTTCCAAAAGTTAATGTATCGGAGCACAATATTTACCACATCAAAACTTATTTTAGCAAGTTACAGTATAGTGAGGAAATGTGTCTGTATTTCACATGAACATAACAACACACCCAACTTGGGTAGAATTTGCAACATTTCCACTGAAGAAGAAAGTTAAGAGGTATTTCAAAAGATAAAGGTGACTCCCATGTCTTAAAACCTGACTATTTGCAGAGGTGGGAGTCATTTGAACTGGTGCATAGCTGCTTGCTAAAAAAGAGAAGCTGTGGGAAAACACAGGAATGACACAATGGAGAGCCTGCGACCAGATGAAACCAAGAAATATTAAGATTCTCAAGAGGAAATGCATTCATGGAAGAAATAGGGTAAAGCTGGGGTAGGAAAAACTAGCTGGCTATGAGAGAAAAATATTCTCATTGGTGTGCTGAGGAGAATCTCACTCATCCAATTAGGAAATGGAGAAAAGCAAGAGATAGACAGCTCTCAAAAGAACATATACAAGATCAGTATAAATACATGAGAAAAATATCTAGCATTCAGGGAAATACCATCCAAAACGCCATTGACATTTCAGCTCATGCCAGCCAGATAGGCATTCATCAAGGCTTTAAGTGTACAACCATACACTGTGAGACCGAAAATCAGGACTTCCCATCTGAAAAGTAGTATGGAGAGGCAGCAGAAGAGGAGGAATATGAACACCATGTGACCCAGGATTCCCAATTTACAATGATTCTCTATACACATGAGACACTGGAGCTTCAATATTTACAGTGGTTTCTATCACCATTAGAAAGATATGAAATGAGCCCAGATACACATCAACACAAAAATGGATAAATAAACACCTAGAAACTTGACACTGAATTTGAGCATACTAGTTTTTCATGTGACACCATCATGTCAAAATGAGTCCTCACATAGCATATAAAAACCCTGTCCTAAAAATTCTAAAATATAAAACTTGTAACATCAAAATCCCTAAGATTATACAAGGATGATATTATAAAGCAAAAAAGTAGAAAACTTATGTAGATTATTCAAAGGCCAAATACAACCTTTTCACCATGGTGAGACTTCTTTTCCCTGAGATGTCATGAAAATTGATTCCAGGCAGACCAGATTCCAGTCAGAATCTGAGCATGTGTTTTGGAGCCTCGCCACTCCTGTTACTTTATCGTGACTTTCTTCCTGGGATATCCATAAAAGATTTCCCAGTTTCTTCCTAAATTTTCAAAGACTGAATTTGTCCACAAAACAGTGGTTTGGAGGTACCCATAACCATAATCAAGGTGGGACAAGAGAGAAACACAGGCATAGAGCTGCTAAGAGAGCTGGGCACTTAGAGAATGGCCCTACAGTCTATGTTAAGAAAAGCAGGTCATGGCACTGTCATGGCATCATGGTGCTGTCAGCTCTCTGACAGCAAGGGCCAAGAGTAAGTCTGGCAGACAAAGGGCAGCCTGCAGTACCATAAACATGAAATGAATACTAGGCATGGTCAACCCACCCTGCTGAGAATAATTTAGAATACCTACCCCCCTATTAACATCACACAGACAGTCAAAGGCACCCTCTTAAGAATTACAATAATGCCCTGAGGACATGGGCTCTCAGTGGTGTCTCATCAGGTACCACTGTATCCCTTACACCTCAGTGATTCAGTAGCTAGGTATTCTCCCAGAATTTTAGATGGTTACTCATCATATAGGCTCAGGATAGTGAGTGACAGGCAAGTGCTGAAAGCTCTCATCAGAAAGAGATATGTTGCTGCTGTGAATGGTCCAGAGAGTAGAGGTTCACAGAGGCACTGTGTCTTTCAAACTGGTGCTTTGGGAATAAGGATAGTGAGCAAGAATTGCTAGTTGAGAATTCAAGGGACAGAAGATTCCAGAAGTGCTGGGGCAGGATCAGGGAGAATGATATTTTCAGTGCATTCTCAGAAGAAGTCACAGATTCTGAAACCGGGCCATGTCTCTCATGCTCCAAGAGGTTGTAGGGAAAGGCCTCAGTGACTTGGAATCATGCACAGTACAGGACCACTGAGTACAGAATTTCATAACTGGAGTCTGCACTACAGATTAGTCTCCAGCCTCCATGCCCACAGGGTTTAATAGGCAATTTCTATATTCTATAGGCCCATGTCTCTGAGTACACAAACTAACACTGAGAGTGCATTTCCTCTGCAACTTTCAATGTTCCCTCAGCATTCTCTGGGAGGTGTGGGAGAGCAAGGAGCAGAGGCAGGCCTTTTTGACCTAGAGCAGATAAGGAAACTGATGGGCAATACTTACATCCACAAAACCATATAATGCTTTAGCTTTCCAAAATTAGAAATTCTGGACAGAAGTGTCTCCATTTCAGTTACATAAGTTTCAGGGAAGTGTAAAGATTTCCATGGTTTCATTTGTGCCTTTTTTTTTTTTTTTGGTCTGCTATTTCTTTGAGTTTGCCAAATTATATTTTTTTCATAATATACCTGATTGTCCAAGATATTTTCAATCATTTCTCATTGTATTCCCTTGATTACATTTTTATTCTTATTTTAAATTCTTTCCTATTCTCATTCTTATTGAATTTTATTGCCATGTTCTCCTAAGTCTCTGCTTAGTATAACCACATTCATTGCCTGTTCTTTTTAAAATCGATCACGATACTTTTATTGTCACTAAGGCTTTTTTTCTTTTTTAGTCTGGTGCACATTGTTATATCCTGTGAACTTCAGTTCTTTTCTTGGTATTATGGAAACCATATATAAAATATATATTTTATTTGCATGGCATGTATGCTTTGCTTAAACTATGATGGTTGACAGAGATTCCCCTTTCTCCTTGATTAGATGCTGGTGACTAAATACAGCATGTGAAACATGCTCACTTGGAACTTGATGCTGAGAGTGATGGCCTCACCATACACATCCCCCTCAAAAAAAAACCCTGACGCTGAAAGGACACACACATATCATTGGAACTAAAATGATTGCAAAATCGCCTCCTGCTACTGTAGACAACAGGGAAAAAAGGGGACATTAAGATACCACCAAAATTTTAAGCTTCCAATAACTGCAACTAAGATGTGTACCCTTGGCACGAACTGTAGCACTTCATTTTGACTAATGTCCATTTCAGAGGTAGGAAAGAAATGTTTAGTGATTGTCTTGATGTCTTGCATGATAGGTAAATGAACTAGAAAGTTTCTGTGCCTACACTAACAGAAAGGATACATCCTGAAAGGATCTGATTCCTTTAACAGACTGTTTGGTTTCTAATTTAAGCTTACTGCCTGCCTCAATTTACATAGTGGAGTCAAGGGAGAATGGAATCTTTAACACAGGTATGGATTAGTGGTAATGGGAAACTAAAATTTTGAGCCTTTGGGAATGATGATGTCTTCACATGAATGTGATCCGTAGACATTGCCCTTGAGTATTTTCCGATTTTCAACTGGCCCTTTCTGAGTCTCAGATTTATTCCTCATCATGTGAGGAGGTCACACAGAAGATAACTGAAAGAATATTCAAAATATTTCCTTCTCTAAAAGGTAACTTCAAGCTTCCGCTTTCATGATTTTTAAAGCTATTTTCATGTTTATGTCCTGTTACCTACTTTAAATTTAAATATTGAATTATGATATTTGATTTCCAAGTAAATATTGCATGAGGTCATTTTCTTCAGCCATAATGTCCCTTCACAAAGCAAAGAAGGGACGAACAACGGAAATTTAAATTGACACATTACATACCTGTTGAGGCCTATTTTGTGTGCCATCAGGACACTCCTTCTCCTCTTCAGATGAACTGTCCCAAGGTGAGTCTGGGAATGAATGCATAGATGTACTTAAATTACTTAAAAGAATTAGACTGAGTGAAAATCTAGCCAACTACAAATGTAATAATCATAAAACTTTATTTTCACAACGATACTTCTAAGGTTAGCTTAGTTTTAGGTGAATGTTTATGTTGTCTGAAATTTTTTGATTGTTTTGTGGGCCTGGTGGTTGTACCCAGAGCCATGTGCATCCTTGGCAACAACTGTAGAACTTCCTTCAAATCCGAGGCCTTAAATGTTTTTGGAGATAGAGTTTTACATATACCCTGGTACATTGGTAACCTGACATCTGCCTTCTTCAGCCTCCCAGTAAGTTGAAAAATACAAATGAGTTCCTCTTCACCCAGGACCTACTGGGAGAATCGGGAGTAGTTTTACTAATCCAACTTCAGAGACACTAGATGTCACATGTTCAATCATATGATATCTCAAAGATTCAAACATTCCTAAAAAAATGATATTTTTCATTAAAAAAAATTGAAATTACAATGGAAAGAAGAAACCTCACACGATTTACTGTATCTGTTTCCTAATAGCATTTTTTAATGACCCACTGCACACAATGTTTGGTTTCTGAAAAAAACAAACAAACAAAAAAGAATGAAGGAAAGAAAAAAAAAAAGGTCACTGTCATACCTTTGCCAGTGAACCCCGTGTTCCTTTCCTTACCTTTTCCTGCATTTGTTCTGTTAAGAATTACTCTGTTTTTTGAAGGATTCCTCATGATGCCTTTTAAATCCTGAAATAACCTGGTTTTGCTTCTCTGGTGTTAGCTACCTCAGACCATGACCCGCTATTGTACTGGGTAACAAATACTTGGCTTTTAAATTATTTCTTCTCTGTCTAGTTCACTAGGTCCTGGATTCAGGTTCTGCTTTTAGAACACACTGATTTGAATGCTATAATAAAGTGTCAGGTAAGTGTCTGAGGCAATACCACTTGGCATGGACGGTGTCTTTTCTAGAGGTACGGATGAATGGAGACTTGAGGAGTGAGGCCATGAGGCAGACGCAGAGAATGGTGAAAATGTGGACAGGTAGAGTATGACATAGAGATAAGGGTTGAGGGGGATGGTATATGTCTGATGATATAGGGATAGATAACAACTTCCAGAAGTTCATGCCGGTAGAAAACAGGCTAAAGATAGATTTAGGAAGACTTGCATTGTGAATGATGCCTCAAAATGTTAAGGTGCTTGGACATACATATACCAAAGAATGTCATCTATGCCATGGGCACATATGTATCTGGAACCATGTCAATTCAGTGGGCATGTGAACTTGCGGGGCATGTTCATGATTAGAGATGAATAAGGAGAATGCAAATTGCTCTCTGAGGTTGATGCAGGCCTGAATGGAAGGAATGTCTCCAAAAGCATCTGGGTTCTGTTTTTACCATACAGATGAAACAAGCAAACAACAAGTCAAAGAACAATGAGCAAAAATTCCATTGGGATGTGCAGGTATGGATTGACTACTCTGAGATACAATTTCAAGAAAGAGTGTTCACCAGCAAATGTTCGTTCACTTTAGAAGCAAGGGCTAAACTAAAGTATATATGATCATACATCTTATTATTTCTTGCTACCAACTGACCATAAGAGTTGTCAGAGTCAGGGCATCAGTGGCATAAAAACAAGTTTGATGCACATAAGACATGTATGTCACACTAGATGTCAGGGTAGAGTGCACAATGCCTTATGAATGAGATTTTCCTGTATTTCACAGACTGGCCTTGACATCTTGGCTTCAAGAAAACTAGAATTCCTCATAATCTCAGGATTCTGGATTTCAGGCCTGCTCCCTCGGACCTATTTTTAAAATTTGGGTGGGAAGAAAAATCATCCCCTCAATCCAACTGACAGGTGTCATGAAGTTTAATTGTAGAATCACCTGTGATATAGGTTATTTTAAAACATCATTTCCTCAGACATTTACAGAAATATTTTGAAATGTGGATGCAGCACCAACACAGACCCGATGGGGCAACTCCAACCATCACGTGTCAGAAAATGGATATATCAGGATTTAGAAGATTGCTATCATTTTCAAGGTTTAAACATAGGCAGTTTTATAGAAGCTGCACTGCAACAGTTACCTGATTCCATTATTTTTGTTCCATTCTTCCATTTTGGTTTTTGGGGATCTGTACCTTTGCTTTTGATGGTCGGCTTGATGTGCATGGAGAGAAGATATTATGTAAGTATTTTACAGTACATCCAGCATACTGTTAATGATATCACATAAATATAGAAGATGAATTACCTTGTAGGAAGCATGTACGTCCTTAGAGCCTGAAAAGCAAGTGAAATATATAATCCATAAAACCTGAATATTAAGAAAAACACATTCATGACTCTTTGAAATAAGTAGAGAGCTCAGTCTGAGTGATAATAATTTTTGTTTGCATTGATACAGGCTACATTCGCTTGGGGGTTTTGTGTTTGTGGATTTTGTTGAGTACAATGACAAGACTGAAATGTAGCAAATCAACATGGAGAAAATATCTTTAGTAATTAAAACTTGTAGTTAAGTTTCAAATAATAAGAACACCTTTGGCATCATCATAAATATTTAGGCAAATTACGTATACACATGTGAAGATGCACAATCTGGGACCACAGTCATCTGTATTTAGAGAAGCATAAGAAAAACCTGAGATCTTCAATGGCAAACCTGAAGTAGTCAGATGGCAGTACACATGTCAAGTGACCTATGAATTCTTTAATCCATTTTATTATAACCGAGTATCCTGTACCTCATTTGCCTTATTATTAAAGGTTTTCATCCAAGATCTGCGGAAATGTACACTTTATTTCTCCTCAAACTGTTTTTTTTTTAATTAATTGGACCAGATATATGCATTTAGAATAACAGGTAATACATATATGTGTGTTTTTCTCATACCCGTCTGGGTCCCTGGCACATCTTCCAATCCTGCTTCCTTTGTTTTAGGCACTAGAATGTTGTCTGTTTCACCCTTGTGCAAAGATACATGTCCTGTATCTGAAAAAAAAATAATATGAGAAAGCATAAAGAATTTAGATATGGCCATCCACAACAAACTGTGATCTGAAAGGAAGCAGAATTGACAGATAGGACTGAAGTTTTGTGTTTCATAGTCTTTTATATGAACATGTTAGAAAATGTCTTAGTATAGGTGGAATAAATTTCTTAAAGAATTCTGTTGAAAAACCTGAGTGTGACATAGGACACCCAGACATGATATCACATATTTTCTGAAAGTGCTGAGGAGCAGAAAATGAGGCATCTAGAGATCAGAATTAAGCACAGGAATGGAGTTTATTCTTGCAGCACCAGGGACATGGTTTCATTCCAAAGCACCAATATCATATAAAAATTAAAATCATAATCCGTGTCATCATCATCATCATCATATAACACTATAACCATATTAATAATAAGTAACTATCGTTAAAAAAAAAAACAGCTTCAGAAACACTAGGTCACTGATCTAAATCACTCTTATGGATGTCACACACATGGTGGTGCCTGGTAGGTGTGCAGGAGGGTTGCCCTCATTTTTCCAGTCCCTACTTGTTTCAATCATCTGTGGACCAGGTATCATCTCACTTTTGGTTTGAAGGCAGGCACACTGAAAAATGCTGAATTGCCTTCTCTCATTTTCCCCTCCAAAATACCCTTGCTAACTTCTTTATTTTCTCCCACATTTCCCCTTCCTGCTAGCTGTTGCAAACAAAACAACAAACAAAAAAACAAACAGACAAACACAAACTTCTGGAGTGGGAGACTTGATTCTTTCCACTATGCATTGTTTGCATGGGTCATTCCAACTCCTTCCTATCTACCAATGTAGAAAATTTATCTGAGAAAATGATTTCTAAATTTTGGTCTTTTTGTTATCCCCACTACCTAAGAATTATGCTCAGAAGTATAGCAATATTTATCCTGGCGCTTGATCATCTTCTATTCTGGTGTGTAGGATCAACTAGAATTCTCTTTGATGTCCCACAAGAACATTCTTTCTACATTTCTACAAAAATGCTGTTGGCAGACTAGGATCATTGGAGTCACCTAAGAACATAAAGCAAATGTAGAAGGAAAGAACTTCTGAGTCACAATGAGAATCTCCTGGCCCAACTGACCATACACTACAGTTTGAGAGCTCCAGTGAAAATGCTGTTGGCATCCAATATCTCTGCCTTAACTTGAACATAGCCCTGGGATTCTCCCTAAGATGATCCACTCAAATGGAAGTTTCGAAGAAGGTCTAATCTTTCCAAATTTAATTTTAGCTATCTGGGAATTTGGGGACCAATCCGTAATCATTCCTATTTCTTTCCACTTTCCTAATTGGCATTTATGTTCCATAAAATTTTTGTACAGACTAGCAAGATTTTATGTCTCAGTATATTGTATACTTGGATAAACAAACCTAGCAATATGGGATTCCTTCTTCACTCCTCATTTTGATTCCATCTGTGACTAATTAAGAAGGTTGGAAACTTTTTACTCTAAACTTTATTCAGCTTTGGACCTGGCAACTCAAATATGCTCTCCAGATTATCAAAAAGATGCTCTTTTCCCTGATCATATGTAACTGAGTGTCCTTGACTCCACTGACTACAGCTGATGCCTCTTCCTTCATTGATTCCCTGTAATTAATTAATGCCTGTCTCAGTGTTCATATCCTCTTCTTCTCGCTGATTCCTACTTTACATTGATGGAAGCATGTCTCAAAATGCAATTCCTAATTCAGATTCTTTAGCAATATCCCCAGTGTAGCCTGTGACAGAAACATAATACCATATGACTCATTATATTTCTTTGTCCTTACCAGGTAATACATACTCTCTTTGAAGGATTATAATATACTAGTGTTCATGTATTAAGGGAATAGGCTCAGCAATATATTTTGCATTATTCATGACTCTTACCTTCTCTATGTCCATTTATTCTATTTTTTGCTCTTGAATGGAACCCATCAGATATTCTAGAAGCCCAAACCTCTGGAGGTTTCTCACAGACACTCTGGAGAAAGTAATGCCAATAATGAGTTGCACAAATATTTCATCAGTACATTTATCTCATCACCATATGTCTATTTTTAAATCATTTGAATTGGTAATTAGATGAGTGCATTTTAAGCAAGAAGGTATGCATTATTTTCACTGCCTTAGGCACCTCAGATTAAGTGAGCTCTTATATCATTCTGGCTACTGATTGGATAAATCCAGGATGAGGGACACAGGAACACTGTTCCCTCAGAATATACACACTGACATTCATATACCCCCAAAACTAGCATCAGCATTTAATCAGTCAACTTTGCACTTCCCCCATTTCTAAGAATGCTGTAGAAAGTCTTTTGAGAATGGCCCTTGATGTGCTAGAGCATTCAAATTTTATACCCTGACTGGTCAATATTTTATTCTGAAAGTACGATACTTGGTAAGATGAGAGTTTCAATTCTGGCACCTTGTGTAGGAAAGGGAAACTGTGGTTCGTGCTTCATTTATTCATCAGAGACTTCCAAAAGTTAATGTATCGGAGCACAATATTTACCACATCAAAACTTATTTTAGCAAGTTACAGTATAGTGAGGAAATGTGTCTGTATTTCACATGAACATAACAACACACCCAACTTGGGTAGAATTTGCAACATTTCCACTGAAGAAGAAAGTTAAGAGGTATTTCAAAAGATAAAGGTGACTCCCATGTCTTAAAAGCTGACTATTTGCAGAGGTGGGAGTCATTTGAACTAGAGCATAGCTGCTTGCTAAAAAAGAGAAGCTGTGGGAAAACACAGGAATGACACAATGGAGAGCCTGCGACCAGATGAAACCAAGAAATATTAAGATTCTCAAGAGGAAATGCATTCATGGAAGAAATAGGGTAAAGCTGGGGTAGGAAAAACTAGCTGGCTATGAGAGAAAAATATTCTCATTGGTGTGCTGAGGAGAATCTCACTCATCCAATTAGGAAATGGAGAAAAGCAAGAGATAGACAGCTCTCAAAAGAACATATACAAGATCAGTATAAATACATGAGAAAAATATCTAGCATTCAGGGAAATACCATCCAAAACGCCATTGACATTTCAGCTCATGCCAGCCAGATAGGCATTCATCAAGGCTTTAAGTGTACAACCATACACTGTGAGACCGAAAATCAGGACTTCCCATCTGAAAAGTAGTATGGAGAGGCAGCAGAAGAGGAGGAATATGAACACCATGTGACCCAGGATTCCCAATTTACAATGATTCTCTATACACATGAGACACTGGAGCTTCAATATTTACAGTGGTTTCTATCACCATTAGAAAGATATGAAATGAGCCCAGATACACATCAACACAAAAATGGATAAATAAACACCTAGAAACTTGACACTGAATTTGAGCATACTAGTTTTTCATGTGACACCATCATGTCAAAATGAGTCCTCACATAGCATATAAAAACCCTGTCCTAAAAATTCTAAAATATAAAACTTGTAACATCAAAATCCCTAAGATTATACAAGGATGATATTATAAAGCAAAAAAGTAGAAAACTTATGTAGATTATTCAAAGGCCAAATACAACCTTTTCACCATGGTGAGACTTCTTTTCCCTGAGATGTCATGAAAATTGATTCCAGGCAGACCAGATTCCAGTCAGAATCTGAGCATGTGTTTTGGAGCCTCGCCACTCCTGTTACTTTATCGTGACTTTCTTCCTGGGATATCCATAAAAGATTTCCCAGTTTCTTCCTAAATTTTCAAAGACTGAATTTGTCCACAAAACAGTGGTTTGGAGGTACCCATAACCATAATCAAGGTGGGACAAGAGAGAAACACAGGCATAGAGCTGCTAAGAGAGCTGGGCACTTAGAGAATGGCCCTACAGTCTATGTTAAGAAAAGCAGGTCATGGCACTGTCATGGCATCATGGTGCTGTCAGCTCTCTGACAGCAAGGGCCAAGAGTAAGTCTGGCAGACAAAGGGCAGCCTGCAGTACCATAAACATGAAATGAATACTAGGCATGGTCAACCCACCCTGCTGAGAATAATTTAGAATACCTACCCCCCTATTAACATCACACAGACAGTCAAAGGCACCCTCTTAAGAATTACAATAATGCCCTGAGGACATGGGCTCTCAGTGGTGTCTCATCAGGTACCACTGTATCCCTTACACCTCAGTGATTCAGTAGCTAGGTATTCTCCCAGAATTTTAGATGGTTACTCATCATATAGGCTCAGGATAGTGAGTGACAGGCAAGTGCTGAAAGCTCTCATCAGAAAGAGATATGTTGCTGCTGTGAATGGTCCAGAGAGTAGAGGTTCACAGAGGCACTGTGTCTTTCAAACTGGTGCTTTGGGAATAAGGATAGTGAGCAAGAATTGCTAGTTGAGAATTCAAGGGACAGAAGATTCCAGAAGTGCTGGGGCAGGATCAGGGAGAATGATATTTTCAGTGCATTCTCAGAAGAAGTCACAGATTCTGAAACCGGGCCATGTCTCTCATGCTCCAAGAGGTTGTAGGGAAAGGCCTCAGTGACTTGGAATCATGCACAGTACAGGACCACTGAGTACAGAATTTCATAACTGGAGTCTGCACTACAGATTAGTCTCCAGCCTCCATGCCCACAGGGTTTAATAGGCAATTTCTATATTCTATAGGCCCATGTCTCTGAGTACACAAACTAACACTGAGAGTGCATTTCCTCTGCAACTTTCAATGTTCCCTCAGCATTCTCTGGGAGGTGTGGGAGAGCAAGGAGCAGAGGCAGGCCTTTTTGACCTAGAGCAGATAAGGAAACTGATGGGCAATACTTACATCCACAAAACCATATAATGCTTTAGCTTTCCAAAATTAGAAATTCTGGACAGAAGTGTCTCCATTTCAGTTACATAAGTTTCAGGGAAGTGTAAAGATTTCCATGGTTTCATTTGTGCCTTTTTTTTTTTTTTTTTTTTTTTGGTCTGCTATTTCTTTGAGTTTGCCAAATTATATTTTTTTCATAATATACCTGATTGTCCAAGATATTTTCAATCATTTCTCATTGTATTCCCTTGATTACATTTTTATTCTTATTTTAAATTCTTTCCTATTCTCATTCTTATTGAATTTTATTGCCATGTTCTCCTAAGTCTCTGCTTAGTATAACCACATTCATTGCCTGTTCTTTTTAAAATCGATCACGATACTTTTATTGTCACTAAGGCTTTTTTTCTTTTTTAGTCTGGTGCACATTGTTATATCCTGTGAACTTCAGTTCTTTTCTTGGTATTATGGAAACCATATATAAAATATATATTTTATTTGCATGGCATGTATGCTTTGCTTAAACTATGATGGTTGACAGAGATTCCCCTTTCTCCTTGATTAGATGCTGGTGACTAAATACAGCATGTGAAACATGCTCACTTGGAACTTGATGCTGAGAGTGATGGCCTCACCATACACATCCCCCTCAAAAAAAAAACCCTGACGCTGAAAGGACACACACATATCATTGGAACTAAAATGATTGCAAAATCGCCTCCTGCTACTGTAGACAACAGGGAAAAAAGGGGACATTAAGATACCACCAAAATTTTAAGCTTCCAATAACTGCAACTAAGATGTGTACCCTTGGCACGAACTGTAGCACTTCATTTTGACTAATGTCCATTTCAGAGGTAGGAAAGAAATGTTTAGTGATTGTCTTGATGTCTTGCATGATAGGTAAATGAACTAGAAAGTTTCTGTGCCTACACTAACAGAAAGGATACATCCTGAAAGGATCTGATTCCTTTAACAGACTGTTTGGTTTCTAATTTAAGCTTACTGCCTGCCTCAATTTACATAGTGGAGTCAAGGGAGAATGGAATCTTTAACACAGGTATGGATTAGTGGTAATGGGAAACTAAAATTTTGAGCCTTTGGGAATGATGATGTCTTCACATGAATGTGATCCGTAGACATTGCCCTTGAGTATTTTCCGATTTTCAACTGGCCCTTTCTGAGTCTCAGATTTATTCCTCATCATGTGAGGAGGTCACACAGAAGATAACTGAAAGAATATTCAAAATATTTCCTTCTCTAAAAGGTAACTTCAAGCTTCCGCTTTCATGATTTTTAAAGCTATTTTCATGTTTATGTCCTGTTACCTACTTTAAATTTAAATATTGAATTATGATATTTGATTTCCAAGTAAATATTGCATGAGGTCATTTTCTTCAGCCATAATGTCCCTTCACAAAGCAAAGAAGGGACGAACAACGGAAATTTAAATTGACACATTACATACCTGTTGAGGCCTATTTTGTGTGCCATCAGGACACTCCTTCTCCTCTTCAGATGAACTGTCCCAAGGTGAGTCTGGGAATGAATGCATAGATGTACTTAAATTACTTAAAAGAATTAGACTGAGTGAAAATCTAGCCAACTACAAATGTAATAATCATAAAACTTTATTTTCACAACGATACTTCTAAGGTTAGCTTAGTTTTAGGTGAATGTTTATGTTGTCTGAAATTTTTTGATTGTTTTGTGGGCCTGGTGGTTGTACCCAGAGCCATGTGCATCCTTGGCAACAACTGTAGAACTTCCTTCAAATCCGAGGCCTTAAATGTTTTTGGAGATAGAGTTTTACATATACCCTGGTACATTGGTAACCTGACATCTGCCTTCTTCAGCCTCCCAGTAAGTTGAAAAATACAAATGAGTTCCTCTTCACCCAGGACCTACTGGGAGAATCGGGAGTAGTTTTACTAATCCAACTTCAGAGACACTAGATGTCACATGTTCAATCATATGATATCTCAAAGATTCAAACATTCCTAAAAAAATGATATTTTTCATTAAAAAAAATTGAAATTACAATGGAAAGAAGAAACCTCACACGATTTACTGTATCTGTTTCCTAATAGCATTTTTTAATGACCCACTGCACACAATGTTTGGTTTCTGAAAAAAACAAACAAACAAAAAAGAATGAAGGAAAGAAAAAAAAAAAGGTCACTGTCATACCTTTGCCAGTGAACCCCGTGTTCCTTTCCTTACCTTTTCCTGCATTTGTTCTGTTAAGAATTACTCTGTTTTTTGAAGGATTCCTCATGATGCCTTTTAAATCCTGAAATAACCTGGTTTTGCTTCTCTGGTGTTAGCTACCTCAGACCATGACCCGCTATTGTACTGGGTAACAAATACTTGGCTTTTAAATTATTTCTTCTCTGTCTAGTTCACTAGGTCCTGGATTCAGGTTCTGCTTTTAGAACACACTGATTTGAATGCTATAATAAAGTGTCAGGTAAGTGTCTGAGGCAATACCACTTGGCATGGACGGTGTCTTTTCTAGAGGTACGGATGAATGGAGACTTGAGGAGTGAGGCCATGAGGCAGACGCAGAGAATGGTGAAAATGTGGACAGGTAGAGTATGACATAGAGATAAGGGTTGAGGGGGATGGTATATGTCTGATGATATAGGGATAGATAACAACTTCCAGAAGTTCATGCCGGTAGAAAACAGGCTAAAGATAGATTTAGGAAGACTTGCATTGTGAATGATGCCTCAAAATGTTAAGGTGCTTGGACATACATATACCAAAGAATGTCATCTATGCCATGGGCACATATGTATCTGGAACCATGTCAATTCAGTGGGCATGTGAACTTGCGGGGCATGTTCATGATTAGAGATGAATAAGGAGAATGCAAATTGCTCTCTGAGGTTGATGCAGGCCTGAATGGAAGGAATGTCTCCAAAAGCATCTGGGTTCTGTTTTTACCATACAGATGAAACAAGCAAACAACAAGTCAAAGAACAATGAGCAAAAATTCCATTGGGATGTGCAGGTATGGATTGACTACTCTGAGATACAATTTCAAGAAAGAGTGTTCACCAGCAAATGTTCGTTCACTTTAGAAGCAAGGGCTAAACTAAAGTATATATGATCATACATCTTATTATTTCTTGCTACCAACTGACCATAAGAGTTGTCAGAGTCAGGGCATCAGTGGCATAAAAACAAGTTTGATGCACATAAGACATGTATGTCACACTAGATGTCAGGGTAGAGTGCACAATGCCTTATGAATGAGATTTTCCTGTATTTCACAGACTGGCCTTGACATCTTGGCTTCAAGAAAACTAGAATTCCTCATAATCTCAGGATTCTGGATTTCAGGCCTGCTCCCTCGGACCTATTTTTAAAATTTGGGTGGGAAGAAAAATCATCCCCTCAATCCAACTGACAGGTGTCATGAAGTTTAATTGTAGAATCACCTGTGATATAGGTTATTTTAAAACATCATTTCCTCAGACATTTACAGAAATATTTTGAAATGTGGATGCAGCACCAACACAGACCCGATGGGGCAACTCCAACCATCACGTGTCAGAAAATGGATATATCAGGATTTAGAAGATTGCTATCATTTTCAAGGTTTAAACATAGGCAGTTTTATAGAAGCTGCACTGCAACAGTTACCTGATTCCATTATTTTTGTTCCATTCTTCCATTTTGGTTTTTGGGGATCTGTACCTTTGCTTTTGATGGTCGGCTTGATGTGCATGGAGAGAAGATATTATGTAAGTATTTTACAGTACATCCAGCATACTGTTAATGATATCACATAAATATAGAAGATGAATTACCTTGTAGGAAGCATGTACGTCCTTAGAGCCTGAAAAGCAAGTGAAATATATAATCCATAAAACCTGAATATTAAGAAAAACACATTCATGACTCTTTGAAATAAGTAGAGAGCTCAGTCTGAGTGATAATAATTTTTGTTTGCATTGATACAGGCTACATTCGCTTGGGGGTTTTGTGTTTGTGGATTTTGTTGAGTACAATGACAAGACTGAAATGTAGCAAATCAACATGGAGAAAATATCTTTAGTAATTAAAACTTGTAGTTAAGTTTCAAATAATAAGAACACCTTTGGCATCATCATAAATATTTAGGCAAATTACGTATACACATGTGAAGATGCACAATCTGGGACCACAGTCATCTGTATTTAGAGAAGCATAAGAAAAACCTGAGATCTTCAATGGCAAACCTGAAGTAGTCAGATGGCAGTACACATGTCAAGTGACCTATGAATTCTTTAATCCATTTTATTATAACCGAGTATCCTGTACCTCATTTGCCTTATTATTAAAGGTTTTCATCCAAGATCTGCGGAAATGTACAATTTATTTCTCCTCAAACTGTTTTTTTTTAAATTAATTGGACCAGATATATGCATTTAGAATAACAGGTAATACATATATGTGTGTTTTTCTCATACCCGTCTGGGTCCCTGGCACATCTTCCAATCCTGCTTCCTTTGTTTTAGGCAATAGAATGTTGTCTGTTTCACCCTTGTGCATAGATACATGTCCTGTATCTGAAAAAAAAATAATATGAGAAAGCATAAAGAATTTAGATATGGCCATCCACAACAAACTGTGATCTGAAAGGAAGCAGAATTGACAGATAGGACTGAAGTTTTGTGTTTCATAGTCTTTTATATGAACATGTTAGAAAATGTCTTAGTATAGGTGGAATAAATTTCTTAAAGAATTCTGTTGAAAAACCTGAGTGTGACATAGGACACCCAGACATGATATCACATATTTTCTGAAAGTGCTGAGGAGCAGAAAATGAGGCATCTAGAGATCAGAATTAAGCACAGGAATGGAGTTTATTCTTGCAGCACCATGGACATGGTTGCATTCCAAAGCACCAATATAATATAAAAATTAAAATCATAATCATTGTCAGCATCATCATCACCATCATCATCATCATCATCATAGATACTATAACCATATTAATAATAAGTCACTATCTTAAAAAAAAAAACAGCTTCAGAAACACTAGGTCACTGATCTAAATCACTCTTATGGATGTCACACACATGGTGGTGCCTGGTAGGTGTGCAGGAGGGTTGCCCTGATTTTTCCAGTCCCTGCTTGTTTCAATCACCTGTGGACCAGGTATCATCTCACTTTTGGTTTGAAGGCAGGCACACTGAAAAATGCTGAATTGCCTTCTCTCATTTTTCCCTCAAAAGTTTCCTTGCTAACTTCTTTATTTTCTCCCACATTTCCCCTTCCTGCTAGCTGTTGCAAACCAAACAACAAACAAAAAAACAAACAGACAAACACAAACTTCTGGAGTGGGAGACTTGATTCTTTCCACTATGCATTGTTTGCATGGGTCATTCCAACTCCTTCCTATCTACCAATGTAGAAAATTTATCTGAGAAAATGATTTCTAAATTTTGGTCTTTTTGTTATCCCCACTACCTAAGAATTATGCTCAGAAGTATAGCAATATTTATCCTGGCGCTTGATCATCTTCTATTCTGGTGTGTAGGATCAACTAGAATTCTCTTTGATGTCCCACAAGAACATTCTTTCTACATTTCTACAAAAATGCTGTTGGCAGACTAGGATCATTGGAGTCACCTAAGAACATAAAGCAAATGTAGAAGGAAAGAACTTCTGAGTCACAATGAGAATCTCCTGGCCCAACTGACCATACACTACAGTTTGAGAGCTCCAGTGAAAATGCTGTTGGCATCCAATATCTCTGCCTTAACTTGAACATAGCCCTGGGATTCTCCCTAAGATGATCCACTCAAATGGAAGTTTCGAAGAAGGTCTAATCTTTCCAAATTTAATTTTAGCTATCTGGGAATTTGGGGACCAATCCGTAATCATTCCTATTTCTTTCCACTTTCCTAATTGGCATTTATGTTCCATAAAATTTTTGTACAGACTAGCAAGATTTTATGTCTCAGTATATTGTATACTTGGATAAACAAACCTAGCAATATGGGATTCCTTCTTCACTCCTCATTTTGATTCCATCTGTGACTAATTAAGAAGGTTGGAAACTTTTTACTCTAAACTTTATTCAGCTTTGGACCTGGCAACTCAAATATGCTCTCCAGATTATCAAAAAGATGCTCTTTTCCCTGATCATATGTAACTGAGTGTCCTTGACTCCACTGACTACAGCTGATGCCTCTTCCTTCATTGATTCCCTGTAATTAATTAATGCCTGTCTCAGTGTTCATATCCTCTTCTTCTCGCTGATTCCTACTTTACATTGATGGAAGCATGTCTCAAAATGCAATTCCTAATTCAGATTCTTTAGCAATATCCCCAGTGTAGCCTGTGACAGAAACATAATACCATATGACTCATTATATTTCTTTGTCCTTACCAGGTAATACATACTCTCTTTGAAGGATTATAATATACTAGTGTTCATGTATTAAGGGAATAGGCTCAGCAATATATTTTGCATTATTCATGACTCTTACCTTCTCTATGTCCATTTATTCTATTTTTTGCTCTTGAATGGAACCCATCAGATATTCTAGAAGCCCAAACCTCTGGAGGTTTCTCACAGACACTCTGGAGAAAGTAATGCCAATAATGAGTTGCACAAATATTTCATCAGTACATTTATCTCATCACCATATGTCTATTTTTAAATCATTTGAATTGGTAATTAGATGAGTGCATTTTAAGCAAGAAGGTATGCATTATTTTCACTGCCTTAGGCACCTCAGATTAAGTGAGCTCTTATATCATTCTGGCTACTGATTGGATAAATCCAGGATGAGGGACACAGGAACACTGTTCCCTCAGAATATACACACTGACATTCATATACCCCCAAAACTAGCATCAGCATTTAATCAGTCAACTTTGCACTTCCCCCATTTCTAAGAATGCTGTAGAAAGTCTTTTGAGAATGGCCCTTGATGTGCTAGAGCATTCAAATTTTATACCCTGACTGGTCAATATTTTATTCTGAAAGTACGATACTTGGTAAGATGAGAGTTTCAATTCTGGCACCTTGTGTAGGAAAGGGAAACTGTGGTTCGTGCTTCATTTATTCATCAGAGACTTCCAAAAGTTAATGTATCGGAGCACAATATTTACCACATCAAAACTTATTTTAGCAAGTTACAGTATAGTGAGGAAATGTGTCTGTATTTCACATGAACATAACAACACACCCAACTTGGGTAGAATTTGCAACATTTCCACTGAAGAAGAAAGTTAAGAGGTATTTCAAAAGATAAAGGTGACTCCCATGTCTTAAAACCTGACTATTTGCAGAGGTGGGAGTCATTTGAACTGGTGCATAGCTGCTTGCTAAAAAAGAGAAGCTGTGGGAAAACACAGGAATGACACAATGGAGAGCCTGCGACCAGATGAAACCAAGAAATATTAAGATTCTCAAGAGGAAATGCATTCATGGAAGAAATAGGGTAAAGCTGGGGTAGGAAAAACTAGCTGGCTATGAGAGAAAAATATTCTCATTGGTGTGCTGAGGAGAATCTCACTCATCCAATTAGGAAATGGAGAAAAGCAAGAGATAGACAGCTCTCAAAAGAACATATACAAGATCAGTATAAATACATGAGAAAAATATCTAGCATTCAGGGAAATACCATCCAAAACGCCATTGACATTTCAGCTCATGCCAGCCAGATAGGCATTCATCAAGGCTTTAAGTGTACAACCATACACTGTGAGACCGAAAATCAGGACTTCCCATCTGAAAAGTAGTATGGAGAGGCAGCAGAAGAGGAGGAATATGAACACCATGTGACCCAGGATTCCCAATTTACAATGATTCTCTATACACATGAGACACTGGAGCTTCAATATTTACAGTGGTTTCTATCACCATTAGAAAGATATGAAATGAGCCCAGATACACATCAACACAAAAATGGATAAATAAACACCTAGAAACTTGACACTGAATTTGAGCATACTAGTTTTTCATGTGACACCATCATGTCAAAATGAGTCCTCACATAGCATATAAAAACCCTGTCCTAAAAATTCTAAAATATAAAACTTGTAACATCAAAATCCCTAAGATTATACAAGGATGATATTATAAAGCAAAAAAGTAGAAAACTTATGTAGATTATTCAAAGGCCAAATACAACCTTTTCACCATGGTGAGACTTCTTTTCCCTGAGATGTCATGAAAATTGATTCCAGGCAGACCAGATTCCAGTCAGAATCTGAGCATGTGTTTTGGAGCCTCGCCACTCCTGTTACTTTATCGTGACTTTCTTCCTGGGATATCCATAAAAGATTTCCCAGTTTCTTCCTAAATTTTCAAAGACTGAATTTGTCCACAAAACAGTGGTTTGGAGGTACCCATAACCATAATCAAGGTGGGACAAGAGAGAAACACAGGCATAGAGCTGCTAAGAGAGCTGGGCACTTAGAGAATGGCCCTACAGTCTATGTTAAGAAAAGCAGGTCATGGCACTGTCATGGCATCATGGTGCTGTCAGCTCTCTGACAGCAAGGGCCAAGAGTAAGTCTGGCAGACAAAGGGCAGCCTGCAGTACCATAAACATGAAATGAATACTAGGCATGGTCAACCCACCCTGCTGAGAATAATTTAGAATACCTACCCCCCCTATTAACATCACACAGACAGTCAAAGGCACCCTCTTAAGAATTACAATAATGCCCTGAGGACATGGGCTCTCAGTGGTGTCTCATCAGGTACCACTGTATCCCTTACACCTCAGTGATTCAGGAGCTAGGTATTCTCCCAGAATTTTAGATGGTTACTCATCATATAGGCTCAGGATAGTGAGTAACAGGCAAGTGCTGAAAGCTCTCATCAGAAAGAGATATGTTGCTGCTGTGAATGGTCCAGAGAGTAGAGGTTCACAGAGGCACTGTGTCTTTCAAACTGGTGCTTTGGGAATAAGGATAGTGAGCAAGAACTGCTAGTTGAGAATTCAAGGGACAGAAGATTCCAGAAGTGCTGGGGCAGGATCAGGGAGAATGATATTTTCAGTGCATTCTCAGAAGAAGTCACAGATTCTGAAACCGGGCCATGTCTCTCATGCTCCAAGAGGTTGTAGGGAAAGGCCTCAGTGACTTGGAATCATGCACAGTACAGGACCACTGAGTACAGAATTTCATAACTGGAGTCTGCACTACAGATTAGTCTCCAGCCTCCATGCCCACAGGCTTTAATAGGCAATTTCTATATTCTATAGGCCCATGTCTCTGAGTACACAAACTAACACTGAGAGTGCATTTCCTCTGCAACTTTCAATGTTCCCTCAGCATTCTCTGGGAGGTGTGGGAGAGCAAGGAGCAGAGGCAGGCCTTTTTGACCTAGAGCAGATAAGGAAACTGATGGGCAATACTTACATCCACAAAACCATATAATGCTTTAGCTTTCCAAAATTAGAAATTCTGGACAGAAGTGTCTCCATTTCAGTTACATAAGTTTCAGGGAAGTGTAAAGATTTCCATGGTTTCATTTGTGCCTTTTTTTTTTTTTTTTTTTTTTTGGTCTGCTATTTCTTTGAGTTTGCCAAATTATATTTTTTTCATAATATACCTGATTGTCCAAGATATTTTCAATCATTTCTCATTGTATTCCCTTGATTACATTTTTATTCTTATTTTAAATTCTTTCCTATTCTCATTCTTATTGAATTTTATTGCCATGTTCTCCTAAGTCTCTGCTTAGTATAACCACGTTCATTGCCTGTTCTTTTTAAAATCGATCACGATACTTTTATTGTCACTAAGGCTTTTTTTCTTTTTTAGTCTGGTGCACATTGTTATATCCTGTGAACTTCAGTTCTTTTCTTGGTATTATGGAAACCATATATAAAATATATATTTTATTTGCATGGCATGTATGCTTTGCTTAAACTATGATGGTTGACAGAGATTCCCCTTTCTCCTTGATTAGATGCTGGTGACTAAATACAGCATGTGAAACATGCTCACTTGGAACTTGATGCTGAGAGTGATGGCCTCACCATACACATCCCCCTCAAAAAAAAACCCTGACGCTGAAAGGACACACACATATCATTGGAACTAAAATGATTGCAAAATCGCCTCCTGCTACTGTAGACAACAGGGAAAAAAGGGGACATTAAGATACCACCAAAATTTTAAGCTTCCAATAACTGCAACTAAGATGTGTACCCTTGGCACGAACTGTAGCACTTCATTTTGACTAATGTCCATTTCAGAGGTAGGAAAGAAATGTTTAGTGATTGTCTTGATGTCTTGCATGATAGGTAAATGAACTAGAAAGTTTCTGTGCCTACACTAACAGAAAGGATACATCCTGAAAGGATCTGATTCCTTTAACAGACTGTTTGGTTTCTAATTTAAGCTTACTGCCTGCCTCAATTTACATAGTGGAGTCAAGGGAGAATGGAATCTTTAACACAGGTATGGATTAGTGGTAATGGGAAACTAAAATTTTGAGCCTTTGGGAATGATGATGTCTTCACATGAATGTGATCCGTAGACATTGCCCTTGAGTATTTTCCGATTTTCAACTGGCCCTTTCTGAGTCTCAGATTTATTCCTCATCATGTGAGGAGGTCACACAGAAGATAACTGAAAGAATATTCAAAATATTTCCTTCTCTAAAAGGTAACTTCAAGCTTCCGCTTTCATGATTTTTAAAGCTATTTTCATGTTTATGTCCTGTTACCTACTTTAAATTTAAATATTGAATTATGATATTTGATTTCCAAGTAAATATTGCATGAGGTCATTTTCTTCAGCCATAATGTCCCTTCACAAAGCAAAGAAGGGACGAACAACGGAAATTTAAATTGACACATTACATACCTGTTGAGGCCTATTTTGTGTGCCATCAGGACACTCCTTCTCCTCTTCAGATGAACTGTCCCAAGGTGAGTCTGGGAATGAATGCATAGATGTACTTAAATTACTTAAAAGAATTAGACTGAGTGAAAATCTAGCCAACTACAAATGTAATAATCATAAAACTTTATTTTCACAACGATACTTCTAAGGTTAGCTTAGTTTTAGGTGAATGTTTATGTTGTCTGAAATTTTTTGATTGTTTTGTGGGCCTGGTGGTTGTACCCAGAGCCATGTGCATCCTTGGCAACAACTGTAGAACTTCCTTCAAATCCGAGGCCTTAAATGTTTTTGGAGATAGAGTTTTACATATACCCTGGTACATTGGTAACCTGACATCTGCCTTCTTCAGCCTCCCAGTAAGTTGAAAAATACAAATGAGTTCCTCTTCACCCAGGACCTACTGGGAGAATCGGGAGTAGTTTTACTAATCCAACTTCAGAGACACTAGATGTCACATGTTCAATCATATGATATCTCAAAGATTCAAACATTCCTAAAAAAATGATATTTTTCATTAAAAAAAATTGAAATTACAATGGAAAGAAGAAACCTCACACGATTTACTGTATCTGTTTCCTAATAGCATTTTTTAATGACCCACTGCACACAATGTTTGGTTTCTGAAAAAAACAAACAAACAAAAAAGAATGAAGGAAAGAAAAAAAAAAAAGGTCACTGTCATACCTTTGCCAGTGAACCCCGTGTTCCTTTCCTTACCTTTTCCTGCATTTGTTCTGTTAAGAATTACTCTGTTTTTTGAAGGATTCCTCATGATGCCTTTTAAATCCTGAAATAACCTGGTTTTGTTTCTCTGGTGTTAGCTACCTCAGACCATGACCCGCTATTGTACTGGGTAACAAATACTTGGCTTTTAAATTATTTCTTCTCTGTCTAGTTCACTAGGTCCTGGATTCAGGTTCTGCTTTTAGAACACACTGATTTGAATGCTATAATAAAGTGTCAGGTAAGTGTCTGAGGCAATACCACTTGGCATGGACGGTGTCTTTTCTAGAGGTACGGATGAATGGAGACTTGAGGAGTGAGGCCATGAGGCAGACGCAGAGAATGGTGAAAATGTGGACAGGTAGAGTATGACATAGAGATAAGGGTTGAGGGGGATGGTATATGTCTGATGATATAGGGATAGATAACAACTTCCAGAAGTTCATGCCGGTAGAAAACAGGCTAAAGATAGATTTAGGAAGACTTGCATTGTGAATGATGCCTCAAAATGTTAAGGTGCTTGGACATACATATACCAAAGAATGTCATCTATGCCATGGGCACATATGTATCTGGAACCATGTCAATTCAGTGGGCATGTGAACTTGCGGGGCATGTTCATGATTAGAGATGAATAAGGAGAATGCAAATTGCTCTCTGAGGTTGATGCAGGCCTGAATGGAAGGAATGTCTCCAAAAGCATCTGGGTTCTGTTTTTACCATACAGATGAAACAAGCAAACAACAAGTCAAAGAACAATGAGCAAAAATTCCATTGGGATGTGCAGGTATGGATTGACTACTCTGAGATACAATTTCAAGAAAGAGTGTTCACCAGCAAATGTTCGTTCACTTTAGAAGCAAGGGCTAAACTAAAGTATATATGATCATACATCTTATTATTTCTTGCTACCAACTGACCATAAGAGTTGTCAGAGTCAGGGCATCAGTGGCATAAAAACAAGTTTGATGCACATAAGACATGTATGTCACACTAGATGTCAGGGTAGAGTGCACAATGCCTTATGAATGAGATTTTCCTGTATTTCACAGACTGGCCTTGACATCTTGGCTTCAAGAAAACTAGAATTCCTCATAATCTCAGGATTCTGGATTTCAGGCCTGCTCCCTCGGACCTATTTTTAAAATTTGGGTGGGAAGAAAAATCATCCCCTCAATCCAACTGACAGGTGTCATGAAGTTTAATTGTAGAATCACCTGTGATATAGGTTATTTTAAAACATCATTTCCTCAGACATTTACAGAAATATTTTGAAATGTGGATGCAGCACCAACACAGACCCGATGGGGCAACTCCAACCATCACGTGTCAGAAAATGGATATATCAGGATTTAGAAGATTGCTATCATTTTCAAGGTTTAAACATAGGCAGTTTTATAGAAGCTGCACTGCAACAGTTACCTGATTCCATTATTTTTGTTCCATTCTTCCATTTTGGTTTTTGGGGATCTGTACCTTTGCTTTTGATGGTCGGCTTGATGTGCATGGAGAGAAGATATTATGTAAGTATTTTACAGTACATCCAGCATACTGTTAATGATATCACATAAATATAGAAGATGAATTACCTTGTAGGAAGCATGTACGTCCTTAGAGCCTGAAAAGCAAGTGAAATATATAATCCATAAAACCTGAATATTAAGAAAAACACATTCATGACTCTTTGAAATAAGTAGAGAGCTCAGTCTGAGTGATAATAATTTTTGTTTGCATTGATACAGGCTACATTCGCTTGGGGGTTTTGTGTTTGTGGATTTTGTTGAGTACAATGACAAGACTGAAATGTAGCAAATCAACATGGAGAAAATATCTTTAGTAATTAAAACTTGTAGTTAAGTTTCAAATAATAAGAACACCTTTGGCATCATCATAAATATTTAGGCAAATTACGTATACACATGTGAAGATGCACAATCTGGGACCACAGTCATCTGTATTTAGAGAAGCATAAGAAAAACCTGAGATCTTCAATGGCAAACCTGAAGTAGTCAGATGGCAGTACACATGTCAAGTGACCTATGAATTCTTTAATCCATTTTATTATAACCGAGTATCCTGTACCTCATTTGCCTTATTATTAAAGGTTTTCATCCAAGATCTGCGGAAATGTACACTTTATTTCTCCTCAAACTGTTTTTTTTTTTAATTAATTGGACCAGATATATGCATTTAGAATAACAGGTAATACATATATGTGTGTTTTTCTCATACCCGTCTGGGTCCCTGGCACATCTTCCAATCCTGCTTCCTTTGTTTTAGGCAATAGAATGTTGTCTGTTTCACCCTTGTGCATAGATACATGTCCTGTATCTGAAAAAAAAATAATATGAGAAAGCATAAAGAATTTAGATATGGCCATCCACAACAAACTGTGATCTGAAAGGAAGCAGAATTGACAGATAGGACTGAAGTTTTGTGTTTCATAGTCTTTTATATGAACATGTTAGAAAATGTCTTAGTATAGGTGGAATAAATTTCTTAAAGAATTCTGTTGAAAAACCTGAGTGTGACATAGGACACCCAGACATGATATCACATATTTTCTGAAAGTGCTGAGGAGCAGAAAATGAGGCATCTAGAGATCAGAATTAAGCACAGGAATGGAGTTTATTCTTGCAGCACCATGGACATGGTTGCATTCCAAAGCACCAATATAATATAAAAATTAAAATCATAATCATTGTCAGCATCATCATCACCATCATCATCATCATCATCATAGATACTATAACCATATTAATAATAAGTCACTATCTTAAAAAAAAAAAAACAGCTTCAGAAACACTAGGTCACTGATCTAAATCACTCTTATGGATGTCACACACATGGTGGTGCCTGGTAGGTGTGCAGGAGGGTTGCCCTGATTTTTCCAGTCCCTGCTTGTTTCAATCACCTGTGGACCAGGTATCATCTCACTTTTGGTTTGAAGGCAGGCACACTGAAAAATGCTGAATTGCCTTCTCTCATTTTTCCCTCAAAAGTTTCCTTGCTAACTTCTTTATTTTCTCCCACATTTCCCCTTCCTGCTAGCTGTTGCAAACCAAACAACAAACAAAAAAACAAACAGACAAACACAAACTTCTGGAGTGGGAGACTTGATTCTTTCCACTATGCATTGTTTGCATGGGTCATTCCAACTCCTTCCTATCTACCAATGTAGAAAATTTATCTGAGAAAATGATTTCTAAATTTTGGTCTTTTTGTTATCCCCACTACCTAAGAATTATGCTCAGAAGTATAGCAATATTTATCCTGGCGCTTGATCATCTTCTATTCTGGTGTGTAGGATCAACTAGAATTCTCTTTGATGTCCCACAAGAACATTCTTTCTACATTTCTACAAAAATGCTGTTGGCAGACTAGGATCATTGGAGTCACCTAAGAACATAAAGCAAATGTAGAAGGAAAGAACTTCTGAGTCACAATGAGAATCTCCTGGCCCAACTGACCATACACTACAGTTTGAGAGCTCCAGTGAAAATGCTGTTGGCATCCAATATCTCTGCCTTAACTTGAACATAGCCCTGGGATTCTCCCTAAGATGATCCACTCAAATGGAAGTTTCGAAGAAGGTCTAATCTTTCCAAATTTAATTTTAGCTATCTGGGAATTTGGGGACCAATCCGTAATCATTCCTATTTCTTTCCACTTTCCTAATTGGCATTTATGTTCCATAAAATTTTTGTACAGACTAGCAAGATTTTATGTCTCAGTATATTGTATACTTGGATAAACAAACCTAGCAATATGGGATTCCTTCTTCACTCCTCATTTTGATTCCATCTGTGACTAATTAAGAAGGTTGGAAACTTTTTACTCTAAACTTTATTCAGCTTTGGACCTGGCAACTCAAATATGCTCTCCAGATTATCAAAAAGATGCTCTTTTCCCTGATCATATGTAACTGAGTGTCCTTGACTCCACTGACTACAGCTGATGCCTCTTCCTTCATTGATTCCCTGTAATTAATTAATGCCTGTCTCAGTGTTCATATCCTCTTCTTCTCGCTGATTCCTACTTTACATTGATGGAAGCATGTCTCAAAATGCAATTCCTAATTCAGATTCTTTAGCAATATCCCCAGTGTAGCCTGTGACAGAAACATAATACCATATGACTCATTATATTTCTTTGTCCTTACCAGGTAATACATACTCTCTTTGAAGGATTATAATATACTAGTGTTCATGTATTAAGGGAATAGGCTCAGCAATATATTTTGCATTATTCATGACTCTTACCTTCTCTATGTCCATTTATTCTATTTTTTGCTCTTGAATGGAACCCATCAGATATTCTAGAAGCCCAAACCTCTGGAGGTTTCTCACAGACACTCTGGAGAAAGTAATGCCAATAATGAGTTGCACAAATATTTCATCAGTACATTTATCTCATCACCATATGTCTATTTTTAAATCATTTGAATTGGTAATTAGATGAGTGCATTTTAAGCAAGAAGGTATGCATTATTTTCACTGCCTTAGGCACCTCAGATTAAGTGAGCTCTTATATCATTCTGGCTACTGATTGGATAAATCCAGGATGAGGGACACAGGAACACTGTTCCCTCAGAATATACACACTGACATTCATATACCCCCAAAACTAGCATCAGCATTTAATCAGTCAACTTTGCACTTCCCCCATTTCTAAGAATGCTGTAGAAAGTCTTTTGAGAATGGCCCTTGATGTGCTAGAGCATTCAAATTTTATACCCTGACTGGTCAATATTTTATTCTGAAAGTACGATACTTGGTAAGATGAGAGTTTCAATTCTGGCACCTTGTGTAGGAAAGGGAAACTGTGGTTCGTGCTTCATTTATTCATCAGAGACTTCCAAAAGTTAATGTATCGGAGCACAATATTTACCACATCAAAACTTATTTTAGCAAGTTACAGTATAGTGAGGAAATGTGTCTGTATTTCACATGAACATAACAACACACCCAACTTGGGTAGAATTTGCAACATTTCCACTGAAGAAGAAAGTTAAGAGGTATTTCAAAAGATAAAGGTGACTCCCATGTCTTAAAACCTGACTATTTGCAGAGGTGGGAGTCATTTGAACTGGTGCATAGCTGCTTGCTAAAAAAGAGAAGCTGTGGGAAAACACAGGAATGACACAATGGAGAGCCTGCGACCAGATGAAACCAAGAAATATTAAGATTCTCAAGAGGAAATGCATTCATGGAAGAAATAGGGTAAAGCTGGGGTAGGAAAAACTAGCTGGCTATGAGAGAAAAATATTCTCATTGGTGTGCTGAGGAGAATCTCACTCATCCAATTAGGAAATGGAGAAAAGCAAGAGATAGACAGCTCTCAAAAGAACATATACAAGATCAGTATAAATACATGAGAAAAATATCTAGCATTCAGGGAAGTACCATCCAAAACGCCATTGACATTTCAGCTCATGCCAGCCAGATAGGCATTCATCAAGGCTTTAAGTGTACAACCATACACTGTGAGACCGAAAATCAGGACTTCCCATCTGAAAAGTAGTATGGAGAGGCAGCAGAAGAGGAGGAATATGAACACCATGTGACCCAGGATTCCCAATTTACAATGATTCTCTATACACATGAGACACTGGAGCTTCAATATTTACAGTGGTTTCTATCACCATTAGAAAGATATGAAATGAGCCCAGATACACATCAACACAAAAATGGATAAATAAACACCTAGAAACTTGACACTGAATTTGAGCATACTAGTTTTTCATGTGACACCATCATGTCAAAATGAGTCCTCACATAGCATATAAAAACCCTGTCCTAAAAATTCTAAAATATAAAACTTGTAACATCAAAATCCCTAAGATTATACAAGGATGATATTATAAAGCAAAAAAGTAGAAAACTTATGTAGATTATTCAAAGGCCAAATACAACCTTTTCACCATGGTGAGACTTCTTTTCCCTGAGATGTCATGAAAATTGATTCCAGGCAGACCAGATTCCAGTCAGAATCTGAGCATGTGTTTTGGAGCCTCGCCACTCCTGTTACTTTATCGTGACTTTCTTCCTGGGATATCCATAAAAGATTTCCCAGTTTCTTCCTAAATTTTCAAAGACTGAATTTGTCCACAAAACAGTGGTTTGGAGGTACCCATAACCATAATCAAGGTGGGACAAGAGAGAAACACAGGCATAGAGCTGCTAAGAGAGCTGGGCACTTAGAGAATGGCCCTACAGTCTATGTTAAGAAAAGCAGGTCATGGCACTGTCATGGCATCATGGTGCTGTCAGCTCTCTGACAGCAAGGGCCAAGAGTAAGTCTGGCAGACAAAGGGCAGCCTGCAGTACCATAAACATGAAATGAATACTAGGCATGGTCAACCCACCCTGCTGAGAATAATTTAGAATACCTACCCCCCTATTAACATCACACAGACAGTCAAAGGCACCCTCTTAAGAATTACAATAATGCCCTGAGGACATGGGCTCTCAGTGGTGTCTCATCAGGTACCACTGTATCCCTTACACCTCAGTGATTCAGTAGCTAGGTATTCTCCCAGAATTTTAGATGGTTACTCATCATATAGGCTCAGGATAGTGAGTGACAGGCAAGTGCTGAAAGCTCTCATCAGAAAGAGATATGTTGCTGCTGTGAATGGTCCAGAGAGTAGAGGTTCACAGAGGCACTGTGTCTTTCAAACTGGTGCTTTGGGAATAAGGATAGTGAGCAAGAATTGCTAGTTGAGAATTCAAGGGACAGAAGATTCCAGAAGTGCTGGGGCAGGATCAGGGAGAATGATATTTTCAGTGCATTCTCAGAAGAAGTCACAGATTCTGAAACCGGGCCATGTCTCTCATGCTCCAAGAGGTTGTAGGGAAAGGCCTCAGTGACTTGGAATCATGCACAGTACAGGACCACTGAGTACAGAATTTCATAACTGGAGTCTGCACTACAGATTAGTCTCCAGCCTCCATGCCCACAGGGTTTAATAGGCAATTTCTATATTCTATAGGCCCATGTCTCTGAGTACACAAACTAACACTGAGAGTGCATTTCCTCTGCAACTTTCAATGTTCCCTCAGCATTCTCTGGGAGGTGTGGGAGAGCAAGGAGCAGAGGCAGGCCTTTTTGACCTAGAGCAGATAAGGAAACTGATGGGCAATACTTACATCCACAAAACCATATAATGCTTTAGCTTTCCAAAATTAGAAATTCTGGACAGAAGTGTCTCCATTTCAGTTACATAAGTTTCAGGGAAGTGTAAAGATTTCCATGGTTTCATTTGTGCCTTTTTTTTTTTTTTTTTTTTTTTGGTCTGCTATTTCTTTGAGTTTGCCAAATTATATTTTTTTCATAATATACCTGATTGTCCAAGATATTTTCAATCATTTCTCATTGTATTCCCTTGATTACATTTTTATTCTTATTTTAAATTCTTTCCTATTCTCATTCTTATTGAATTTTATTGCCATGTTCTCCTAAGTCTCTGCTTAGTATAACCACATTCATTGCCTGTTCTTTTTAAAATCGATCACGATACTTTTATTGTCACTAAGGCTTTTTTTCTTTTTTAGTCTGGTGCACATTGTTATATCCTGTGAACTTCAGTTCTTTTCTTGGTATTATGGAAACCATATATAAAATATATATTTTATTTGCATGGCATGTATGCTTTGCTTAAACTATGATGGTTGACAGAGATTCCCCTTTCTCCTTGATTAGATGCTGGTGACTAAATACAGCATGTGAAACATGCTCACTTGGAACTTGATGCTGAGAGTGATGGCCTCACCATACACATCCCCCTCAAAAAAAAACCCTGACGCTGAAAGGACACACACATATCATTGGAACTAAAATGATTGCAAAATCGCCTCCTGCTACTGTAGACAACAGGGAAAAAAGGGGACATTAAGATACCACCAAAATTTTAAGCTTCCAATAACTGCAACTAAGATGTGTACCCTTGGCACGAACTGTAGCACTTCATTTTGACTAATGTCCATTTCAGAGGTAGGAAAGAAATGTTTAGTGATTGTCTTGATGTCTTGCATGATAGGTAAATGAACTAGAAAGTTTCTGTGCCTACACTAACAGAAAGGATACATCCTGAAAGGATCTGATTCCTTTAACAGACTGTTTGGTTTCTAATTTAAGCTTACTGCCTGCCTCAATTTACATAGTGGAGTCAAGGGAGAATGGAATCTTTAACACAGGTATGGATTAGTGGTAATGGGAAACTAAAATTTTGAGCCTTTGGGAATGATGATGTCTTCACATGAATGTGATCCGTAGACATTGCCCTTGAGTATTTTCTGATTTTCAACTGGCCCTTTCTGAGTCTCAGATTTATTCCTCATCATGTGAGGAGGTCACACAGAAGATAACTGAAAGAATATTCAAAATATTTCCTTCTCTAAAAGGTAACTTCAAGCTTCCGCTTTCATGATTTTTAAAGCTATTTTCATGTTTATGTCCTGTTACCTACTTTAAATTTAAATATTGAATTATGATATTTGATTTCCAAGTAAATATTGCATGAGGTCATTTTCTTTAGCCATAATGTCCCTTCACAAAGCAAAGAAGGGACGAACAACGGAAATTTAAATTGACACATTACATACCTGTTGAGGCCTATTTTGTGTGCCATCAGGACACTCCTTCTCCTCTTCAGATGAACTGTCCCAAGGTGAGTCTGGGAATGAATGCATAGATGTACTTAAATTACTTAAAAGAATTAGACTGAGTGAAAATCTAGCCAACTACAAATGTAATAATCATAAAACTTTATTTTCACAACGATACTTCTAAGGTTAGCTTAGTTTTAGGTGAATGTTTATGTTGTCTGAAATTTTTTGATTGTTTTGTGGGCCTGGTGGTTGTACCCAGAGCCATGTGCATCCTTGGCAACAACTGTAGAACTTCCTTCAAATCCGAGGCCTTAAATGTTTTTGGAGATAGAGTTTTACATATACCCTGGTACATTGGTAACCTGACATCTGCCTTCTTCAGCCTCCCAGTAAGTTGAAAAATACAAATGAGTTCCTCTTCACCCAGGACCTACTGGGAGAATCGGGAGTAGTTTTACTAATCCAACTTCAGAGACACTAGATGTCACATGTTCAATCATATGATATCTCAAAGATTCAAACATTCCTAAAAAAATGATATTTTTCATTAAAAAAAATTGAAATTACAATGGAAAGAAGAAACCTCACACGATTTACTGTATCTGTTTCCTAATAGCATTTTTTAATGACCCACTGCACACAATGTTTGGTTTCTGAAAAAAACAAACAAACAAAAAAGAATGAAGGAAAGAAAAAAAAAAAGGTCACTGTCATACCTTTGCCAGTGAACCCCGTGTTCCTTTCCTTACCTTTTCCTGCATTTGTTCTGTTAAGAATTACTCTGTTTTTTGAAGGATTCCTCATGATGCCTTTTAAATCCTGAAATAACCTGGTTTTGCTTCTCTGGTGTTAGCTACCTCAGACCATGACCCGCTATTGTACTGGGTAACAAATACTTGGCTTTTAAATTATTTCTTCTCTGTCTAGTTCACTAGGTCCTGGATTCAGGTTCTGCTTTTAGAACACACTGATTTGAATGCTATAATAAAGTGTCAGGTAAGTGTCTGAGGCAATACCACTTGGCATGGACGGTGTCTTTTCTAGAGGTACGGATGAATGGAGACTTGAGGAGTGAGGCCATGAGGCAGACGCAGAGAATGGTGAAAATGTGGACAGGTAGAGTATGACATAGAGATAAGGGTTGAGGGGGATGGTATATGTCTGATGATATAGGGATAGATAACAACTTCCAGAAGTTCATGCCGGTAGAAAACAGGCTAAAGATAGATTTAGGAAGACTTGCATTGTGAATGATGCCTCAAAATGTTAAGGTGCTTGGACATACATATACCAAAGAATGTCATCTATGCCATGGGCACATATGTATCTGGAACCATGTCAATTCAGTGGGCATGTGAACTTGCGGGGCATGTTCATGATTAGAGATGAATAAGGAGAATGCAAATTGCTCTCTGAGGTTGATGCAGGCCTGAATGGAAGGAATGTCTCCAAAAGCATCTGGGTTCTGTTTTTACCATACAGATGAAACAAGCAAACAACAAGTCAAAGAACAATGAGCAAAAATTCCATTGGGATGTGCAGGTATGGATTGACTACTCTGAGATACAATTTCAAGAAAGAGTGTTCACCAGCAAATGTTCGTTCACTTTAGAAGCAAGGGCTAAACTAAAGTATATATGATCATACATCTTATTATTTCTTGCTACCAACTGACCATAAGAGTTGTCAGAGTCAGGGCATCAGTGGCATAAAAACAAGTTTGATGCACATAAGACATGTATGTCACACTAGATGTCAGGGTAGAGTGCACAATGCCTTATGAATGAGATTTTCCTGTATTTCACAGACTGGCCTTGACATCTTGGCTTCAAGAAAACTAGAATTCCTCATAATCTCAGGATTCTGGATTTCAGGCCTGCTCCCTCGGACCTATTTTTAAAATTTGGGTGGGAAGAAAAATCATCCCCTCAATCCAACTGACAGGTGTCATGAAGTTTAATTGTAGAATCACCTGTGATATAGGTTATTTTAAAACATCATTTCCTCAGACATTTACAGAAATATTTTGAAATGTGGATGCAGCACCAACACAGACCCGATGGGGCAACTCCAACCATCACGTGTCAGAAAATGGATATATCAGGATTTAGAAGATTGCTATCATTTTCAAGGTTTAAACATAGGCAGTTTTATAGAAGCTGCACTGCAACAGTTACCTGATTCCATTATTTTTGTTCCATTCTTCCATTTTGGTTTTTGGGGATCTGTACCTTTGCTTTTGATGGTCGGCTTGATGTGCATGGAGAGAAGATATTATGTAAGTATTTTACAGTACATCCAGCATACTGTTAATGATATCACATAAATATAGAAGATGAATTACCTTGTAGGAAGCATGTACGTCCTTAGAGCCTGAAAAGCAAGTGAAATATATAATCCATAAAACCTGAATATTAAGAAAAACACATTCATGACTCTTTGAAATAAGTAGAGAGCTCAGTCTGAGTGATAATAATTTTTGTTTGCATTGATACAGGCTACATTCGCTTGGGGGTTTTGTGTTTGTGGATTTTGTTGAGTACAATGACAAGACTGAAATGTAGCAAATCAACATGGAGAAAATATCTCTAGTAATTAAAACTTGTAGTTAAGTTTCAAATAATAAGAACACCTTTGGCATCATCATAAATATTTAGGCAAATTACGTATACACATGTGAAGATGCACAATCTGGGACCACAGTCATCTGTATTTAGAGAAGCATAAGAAAAACCTGAGATCTTCAATGGCAAACCTGAAGTAGTCAGATGGCAGTACACATGTCAAGTGACCTATGAATTCTTTAATCCATTTTATTATAACCGAGTATCCTGTACCTCATTTGCCTTATTATTAAAGGTTTTCATCCAAGATCTGCGGAAATGTACACTTTATTTCTCCTCAAACTGTTTTTTTTTTAATTAATTGGACCAGATATATGCATTTAGAATAACAGGTAATACATATATGTGTGTTTTTCTCATACCCGTCTGGGTCCCTGGCACATCTTCCAATCCTGCTTCCTTTGTTTTAGGCAATAGAATGTTGTCTGTTTCACCCTTGTGCATAGATACATGTCCTGTATCTGAAAAAAAAATAATATGAGAAAGCATAAAGAATTTAGATATGGCCATCCACAACAAACTGTGATCTGAAAGGAAGCAGAATTGACAGATAGGACTGAAGTTTTGTGTTTCATAGTCTTTTATATGAACATGTTAGAAAATATCTTAGTATAGGTGGAATAAATTTCTTAAAGAATTCTGTTGAAAAACCTGAGTGTGACATAGGACACCCAGACATGATATCACATATTTTCTGAAAGTGCTGAGGAGCAGAAAATGAGGCATCTAGAGATCAGAATTAAGCACAGGAATGGAGTTTATTCTTGCAGCACCATGGACATGGTTGCATTCCAAAGCACCAATATAATATAAAAATTAAAATCATAATCATTGTCAGCATCATCATCACCATCATCATCATCATCATCATAGATACTATAACCATATTAATAATAAGTCACTATCTTAAAAAAAAAAAAAACAGCTTCAGAAACACTAGGTCACTGATCTAAATCACTCTTATGGATGTCACACACATGGTGGTGCCTGGTAGGTGTGCAGGAGGGTTGCCCTGATTTTTCCAGTCCCTGCTTGTTTCAATCACCTGTGGACCAGGTATCATCTCACTTTTGGTTTGAAGGCAGGCACACTGAAAAATGCTGAATTGCCTTCTCTCATTTTTCCCTCAAAAGTTTCCTTGCTAACTTCTTTATTTTCTCCCACATTTCCCCTTCCTGCTAGCTGTTGCAAACCAAACAACAAACAAAAAAACAAACAGACAAACACAAACTTCTGGAGTGGGAGACTTGATTCTTTCCACTATGCATTGTTTGCATGGGTCATTCCAACTCCTTCCTATCTACCAATGTAGAAAATTTATCTGAGAAAATGATTTCTAAATTTTGGTCTTTTTGTTATCCCCACTACCTAAGAATTATGCTCAGAAGTATAGCAATATTTATCCTGGCGCTTGATCATCTTCTATTCTGGTGTGTAGGATCAACTAGAATTCTCTTTGATGTCCCACAAGAACATTCTTTCTACATTTCTACAAAAATGCTGTTGGCAGACTAGGATCATTGGAGTCACCTAAGAACATAAAGCAAATGTAGAAGGAAAGAACTTCTGAGTCACAATGAGAATCTCCTGGCCCAACTGACCATACACTACAGTTTGAGAGCTCCAGTGAAAATGCTGTTGGCATCCAATATCTCTGCCTTAACTTGAACATAGCCCTGGGATTCTCCCTAAGATGATCCACTCAAATGGAAGTTTCGAAGAAGGTCTAATCTTTCCAAATTTAATTTTAGCTATCTGGGAATTTGGGGACCAATCCGTAATCATTCCTATTTCTTTCCACTTTCCTAATTGGCATTTATGTTCCATAAAATTTTTGTACAGACTAGCAAGATTTTATGTCTCAGTATATTGTATACTTGGATAAACAAACCTAGCAATATGGGATTCCTTCTTCACTCCTCATTTTGATTCCATCTGTGACTAATTAAGAAGGTTGGAAACTTTTTACTCTAAACTTTATTCAGCTTTGGACCTGGCAACTCAAATATGCTCTCCAGATTATCAAAAAGATGCTCTTTTCCCTGATCATATGTAACTGAGTGTCCTTGACTCCACTGACTACAGCTGATGCCTCTTCCTTCATTGATTCCCTGTAATTAATTAATGCCTGTCTCAGTGTTCATATCCTCTTCTTCTCGCTGATTCCTACTTTACATTGATGGAAGCATGTCTCAAAATGCAATTCCTAATTCAGATTCTTTAGCAATATCCCCAGTGTAGCCTGTGACAGAAACATAATACCATATGACTCATTATATTTCTTTGTCCTTACCAGGTAATACATACTCTCTTTGAAGGATTATAATATACTAGTGTTCATGTATTAAGGGAATAGGCTCAGCAATATATTTTGCATTATTCATGACTCTTACCTTCTCTATGTCCATTTATTCTATTTTTTGCTCTTGAATGGAACCCATCAGATATTCTAGAAGCCCAAACCTCTGGAGGTTTCTCACAGACACTCTGGAGAAAGTAATGCCAATAATGAGTTGCACAAATATTTCATCAGTACATTTATCTCATCACCATATGTCTATTTTTAAATCATTTGAATTGGTAATTAGATGAGTGCATTTTAAGCAAGAAGGTATGCATTATTTTCACTGCCTTAGGCACCTCAGATTAAGTGAGCTCTTATATCATTCTGGCTACTGATTGGATAAATCCAGGATGAGGGACACAGGAACACTGTTCCCTCAGAATATACACACTGACATTCATATACCCCCAAAACTAGCATCAGCATTTAATCAGTCAACTTTGCACTTCCCCCATTTCTAAGAATGCTGTAGAAAGTCTTTTGAGAATGGCCCTTGATGTGCTAGAGCATTCAAATTTTATACCCTGACTGGTCAATATTTTATTCTGAAAGTATGATACTTGGTAAGATGAGAGTTTCAATTCTGGCACCTTGTGTAGGAAAGGGAAACTGTGGTTCGTGCTTCATTTATTCATCAGAGACTTCCAAAAGTTAATGTATCGGAGCACAATATTTACCACATCAAAACTTATTTTAGCAAGTTACAGTATAGTGAGGAAATGTGTCTGTATTTCACATGAACATAACAACACACCCAACTTGGGTAGAATTTGCAACATTTCCACTGAAGAAGAAAGTTAAGAGGTATTTCAAAAGATAAAGGTGACTCCCATGTCTTAAAAGCTGACTATTTGCAGAGGTGGGAGTCATTTGAACTAGAGCATAGCTGCTTGCTAAAAAAGAGAAGCTGTGGGAAAACACAGGAATGACACAATGGAGAGCCTGTGACCAGATGAAACCAAGAAATATTAAGATTCTCAAGAGGAAATGCATTCATGGAAGAAATAGGGTAAAGCTGGGGTAGGAAAAACTAGCTGGCTATGAGAGAAAAATATTCTCATTGGTGTGCTGAGGAGAATCTCACTCATCCAATTAGGAAATGGAGAAAAGCAAGAGATAGACAGCTCTCAAAAGAACATATACAAGATCAGTATAAATACATGAGAAAAATATCTAGCATTCAGGGAAATACCATCCAAAACGCCATTGACATTTCAGCTCATGCCAGCCAGATAGGCATTCATCAAGGCTTTAAGTGTACAACCATACACTGTGAGACCGAAAATCAGGACTTCCCATCTGAAAAGTAGTATGGAGAGGCAGCAGAAGAGGAGGAATATGAACACCATGTGACCCAGGATTCCCAATTTACAATGATTCTCTATACACATGAGACACTGGAGCTTCAATATTTACAGTGGTTTCTATCACCATTAGAAAGATATGAAATGAGCCCAGATACACATCAACACAAAAATGGATAAATAAACACCTAGAAACTTGACACTGAATTTGAGCATACTAGTTTTTCATGTGACACCATCATGTCAAAATGAGTCCTCACATAGCATATAAAAACCCTGTCCTAAAAATTCTAAAATATAAAACTTGTAACATCAAAATCCCTAAGATTATACAAGGATGATATTATAAAGCAAAAAAGTAGAAAACTTATGTAGATTATTCAAAGGCCAAATACAACCTTTTCACCATGGTGAGACTTCTTTTCCCTGAGATGTCATGAAAATTGATTCCAGGCAGACCAGATTCCAGTCAGAATCTGAGCATGTGTTTTGGAGCCTCGCCACTCCTGTTACTTTATCGTGACTTTCTTCCTGGGATATCCATAAAAGATTTCCCAGTTTCTTCCTAAATTTTCAAAGACTGAATTTGTCCACAAAACAGTGGTTTGGAGGTACCCATAACCATAATCAAGGTGGGACAAGAGAGAAACACAGGCATAGAGCTGCTAAGAGAGCTGGGCACTTAGAGAATGGCCCTACAGTCTATGTTAAGAAAAGCAGGTCATGGCACTGTCATGGCATCATGGTGCTGTCAGCTCTCTGACAGCAAGGGCCAAGAGTAAGTCTGGCAGACAAAGGGCAGCCTGCAGTACCATAAACATGAAATGAATACTAGGCATGGTCAACCCACCCTGCTGAGAATAATTTAGAATACCTACCCCCCCTATTAACATCACACAGACAGTCAAAGGCACCCTCTTAAGAATTACAATAATGCCCTGAGGACATGGGCTCTCAGTGGTGTCTCATCAGGTACCACTGTATCCCTTACACCTCAGTGATTCAGTAGCTAGGTATTCTCCCAGAATTTTAGATGGTTACTCATCATATAGGCTCAGGATAGTGAGTGACAGGCAAGTGCTGAAAGCTCTCATCAGAAAGAGATATGTTGCTGCTGTGAATGGTCCAGAGAGTAGAGGTTCACAGAGGCACTGTGTCTTTCAAACTGGTGCTTTGGGAATAAGGATAGTGAGCAAGAACTGCTAGTTGAGAATTCAAGGGACAGAAGATTCCAGAAGTGCTGGGGCAGGATCAGGGAGAATGATATTTTCAGTGCATTCTCAGAAGAAGTCACAGATTCTGAAACCGGGCCATGTCTCTCATGCTCCAAGAGGTTGTAGGGAAAGGCCTCAGTGACTTGGAATCATGCACAGTACAGGACCACTGAGTACAGAATTTCATAACTGGAGTCTGCACTACAGATTAGTCTCCAGCCTCCATGCCCACAGGGTTTAATAGGCAATTTCTATATTCTATAGGCCCATGTCTCTGAGTACACAAACTAACACTGAGAGTGCATTTCCTCTGCAACTTTCAATGTTCCCTCAGCATTCTCTGGGAGGTGTGGGAGAGCAAGGAGCAGAGGCAGGCCTTTTTGACCTAGAGCAGATAAGGAAACTGATGGGCAATACTTACATCCACAAAACCATATAATGCTTTAGCTTTCCAAAATTAGAAATTCTGGACAGAAGTGTCTCCATTTCAGTTACATAAGTTTCAGGGAAGTGTAAAGATTTCCATGGTTTCATTTGTGCCTTTTTTTTTTTTTTTTTTTTTTTGGTCTGCTATTTCTTTGAGTTTGCCAAATTATATTTTTTTCATAATATACCTGATTGTCCAAGATATTTTCAATCATTTCTCATTGTATTCCCTTGATTACATTTTTATTCTTATTTTAAATTCTTTCCTATTCTCATTCTTATTGAATTTTATTGCCATGTTCTCCTAAGTCTCTGCTTAGTATAACCACGTTCATTGCCTGTTCTTTTTAAAATCGATCACGATACTTTTATTGTCACTAAGGCTTTTTTTCTTTTTTAGTCTGGTGCACATTGTTATATCCTGTGAACTTCAGTTCTTTTCTTGGTATTATGGAAACCATATATAAAATATATATTTTATTTGCATGGCATGTATGCTTTGCTTAAACTATGATGGTTGACAGAGATTCCCCTTTCTCCTTGATTAGATGCTGGTGACTAAATACAGCATGTGAAACATGCTCACTTGGAACTTGATGCTGAGAGTGATGGCCTCACCATACACATCCCCCTCAAAAAAAAACCCTGACGCTGAAAGGACACACACATATCATTGGAACTAAAATGATTGCAAAATCGCCTCCTGCTACTGTAGACAACAGGGAAAAAAGGGGACATTAAGATACCACCAAAATTTTAAGCTTCCAATAACTGCAACTAAGATGTGTACCCTTGGCACGAACTGTAGCACTTCATTTTGACTAATGTCCATTTCAGAGGTAGGAAAGAAATGTTTAGTGATTGTCTTGATGTCTTGCATGATAGGTAAATGAACTAGAAAGTGTCTGTGCCTACACTAACAGAAAGGATACATCCTGAAAGGATCTGATTCCTTTAACAGACTGTTTGGTTTCTAATTTAAGCTTACTGCCTGCCTCAATTTACATAGTGGAGTCAAGGGAGAATGGAATCTTTAACACAGGTATGGATTAGTGGTAATGGGAAACTAAAATTTTGAGCCTTTGGGAATGATGATGTCTTCACATGAATGTGATCCGTAGACATTGCCCTTGAGTATTTTCTGATTTTCAACTGGCCCTTTCTGAGTCTCAGATTTATTCCTCATCATGTGAGGAGGTCACACAGAAGATAACTGAAAGAATATTCAAAATATTTCCTTCTCTAAAAGGTAACTTCAAGCTTCCGCTTTCATGATTTTTAAAGCTATTTTCATGTTTATGTCCTGTTACCTACTTTAAATTTAAATATTGAATTATGATATTTGATTTCCAAGTAAATATTGCATGAGGTCATTTTCTTCAGCCATAATGTCCCTTCACAAAGCAAAGAAGGGACGAACAACGGAAATTTAAATTGACACATTACATACCTGTTGAGGCCTATTTTGTGTGCCATCAGGACACTCCTTCTCCTCTTCAGATGAACTGTCCCAAGGTGAGTCTGGGAATGAATGCATAGATGTACTTAAATTACTTAAAAGAATTAGACTGAGTGAAAATCTAGCCAACTACAAATGTAATAATCATAAAACTTTATTTTCACAACGATACTTCTAAGGTTAGCTTAGTTTTAGGTGAATGTTTATGTTGTCTGAAATTTTTTGATTGTTTTGTGGGCCTGGTGGTTGTACCCAGAGCCATGTGCATCCTTGGCAACAACTGTAGAACTTCCTTCAAATCCGAGGCCTTAAATGTTTTTGGAGATAGAGTTTTACATATACCCTGGTACATTGGTAACCTGACATCTGCCTTCTTCAGCCTCCCAGTAAGTTGAAAAATACAAATGAGTTCCTCTTCACCCAGGACCTACTGGGAGAATCGGGAGTAGTTTTACTAATCCAACTTCAGAGACACTAGATGTCACATGTTCAATCATATGATATCTCAAAGATTCAAACATTCCTAAAAAAATGATATTTTTCATTAAAAAAAATTGAAATTACAATGGAAAGAAGAAACCTCACACGATTTACTGTATCTGTTTCCTAATAGCATTTTTTAATGACCCACTGCACACAATGTTTGGTTTCTGAAAAAAACAAACAAACAAAAAAGAATGAAGGAAAGAAAAAAAAAAAAGGTCACTGTCATACCTTTGCCAGTGAACCCCGTGTTCCTTTCCTTACCTTTTCCTGCATTTGTTCTGTTAAGAATTACTCTGTTTTTTGAAGGATTCCTCATGATGCCTTTTAAATCCTGAAATAACCTGGTTTTGCTTCTCTGGTGTTAGCTACCTCAGACCATGACCCGCTATTGTACTGGGTAACAAATACTTGGCTTTTAAATTATTTCTTCTCTGTCTAGTTCACTAGGTCCTGGATTCAGGTTCTGCTTTTAGAACACACTGATTTGAATGCTATAATAAAGTGTCAGGTAAGTGTCTGAGGCAATACCACTTGGCATGGACGGTGTCTTTTCTAGAGGTACGGATGAATGGAGACTTGAGGAGTGAGGCCATGAGGCAGACGCAGAGAATGGTGAAAATGTGGACAGGTAGAGTATGACATAGAGATAAGGGTTGAGGGGGATGGTATATGTCTGATGATATAGGGATAGATAACAACTTCCAGAAGTTCATGCCGGTAGAAAACAGGCTAAAGATAGATTTAGGAAGACTTGCATTGTGAATGATGCCTCAAAATGTTAAGGTGCTTGGACATACATATACCAAAGAATGTCATCTATGCCATGGGCACATATGTATCTGGAACCATGTCAATTCAGTGGGCATGTGAACTTGCGGGGCATGTTCATGATTAGAGATGAATAAGGAGAATGCAAATTGCTCTCTGAGGTTGATGCAGGCCTGAATGGAAGGAATGTCTCCAAAAGCATCTGGGTTCTGTTTTTACCATACAGATGAAACAAGCAAACAACAAGTCAAAGAACAATGAGCAAAAATTCCATTGGGATGTGCAGGTATGGATTGACTACTCTGAGATACAATTTCAAGAAAGAGTGTTCACCAGCAAATGTTCGTTCACTTTAGAAGCAAGGGCTAAACTAAAGTATATATGATCATACATCTTATTATTTCTTGCTACCAACTGACCATAAGAGTTGTCAGAGTCAGGGCATCAGTGGCATAAAAACAAGTTTGATGCACATAAGACATGTATGTCACACTAGATGTCAGGGTAGAGTGCACAATGCCTTATGAATGAGATTTTCCTGTATTTCACAGACTGGCCTTGACATCTTGGCTTCAAGAAAACTAGAATTCCTCATAATCTCAGGATTCTGGATTTCAGGCCTGCTCCCTCGGACCTATTTTTAAAATTTGGGTGGGAAGAAAAATCATCCCCTCAATCCAACTGACAGGTGTCATGAAGTTTAATTGTAGAATCACCTGTGATATAGGTTATTTTAAAACATCATTTCCTCAGACATTTACAGAAATATTTTGAAATGTGGATGCAGCACCAACACAGACCCGATGGGGCAACTCCAACCATCACGTGTCAGAAAATGGATATATCAGGATTTAGAAGATTGCTATCATTTTCAAGGTTTAAACATAGGCAGTTTTATAGAAGCTGCACTGCAACAGTTACCTGATTCCATTATTTTTGTTCCATTCTTCCATTTTGGTTTTTGGGGATCTGTACCTTTGCTTTTGATGGTCGGCTTGATGTGCATGGAGAGAAGATATTATGTAAGTATTTTACAGTACATCCAGCATACTGTTAATGATATCACATAAATATAGAAGATGAATTACCTTGTAGGAAGCATGTACGTCCTTAGAGCCTGAAAAGCAAGTGAAATATATAATCCATAAAACCTGAATATTAAGAAAAACACATTCATGACTCTTTGAAATAAGTAGAGAGCTCAGTCTGAGTGATAATAATTTTTGTTTGCATTGATACAGGCTACATTCGCTTGGGGGTTTTGTGTTTGTGGATTTTGTTGAGTACAATGACAAGACTGAAATGTAGCAAATCAACATGGAGAAAATATCTCTAGTAATTAAAACTTGTAGTTAAGTTTCAAATAATAAGAACACCTTTGGCATCATCATAAATATTTAGGCAAATTACGTATACACATGTGAAGATGCACAATCTGGGACCACAGTCATCTGTATTTAGAGAAGCATAAGAAAAACCTGAGATCTTCAATGGCAAACCTGAAGTAGTCAGATGGCAGTACACATGTCAAGTGACCTATGAATTCTTTAATCCATTTTATTATAACCGAGTATCCTGTACCTCATTTGCCTTATTATTAAAGGTTTTCATCCAAGATCTGCGGAAATGTACACTTTATTTCTCCTCAAACTGTTTTTTTTTTAATTAATTGGACCAGATATATGCATTTAGAATAACAGGTAATACATATATGTGTGTTTTTCTCATACCCGTCTGGGTCCCTGGCACATCTTCCAATCCTGCTTCCTTTGTTTTAGGCAATAGAATGTTGTCTGTTTCACCCTTGTGCATAGATACATGTCCTGTATCTGAAAAAAAAATAATATGAGAAAGCATAAAGAATTTAGATATGGCCATCCACAACAAACTGTGATCTGAAAGGAAGCAGAATTGACAGATAGGACTGAAGTTTTGTGTTTCATAGTCTTTTATATGAACATGTTAGAAAATGTCTTAGTATAGGTGGAATAAATTTCTTAAAGAATTCTGTTGAAAAACCTGAGTGTGACATAGGACACCCAGACATGATATCACATATTTTCTGAAAGTGCTGAGGAGCAGAAAATGAGGCATCTAGAGATCAGAATTAAGCACAGGAATGGAGTTTATTCTTGCAGCACCATGGACATGGTTGCATTCCAAAGCACCAATATAATATAAAAATTAAAATCATAATCATTGTCAGCATCATCATCACCATCATCATCATCATCATCATAGATACTATAACCATATTAATAATAAGTCACTATCTTAAAAAAAAAAAAACAGCTTCAGAAACACTAGGTCACTGATCTAAATCACTCTTATGGATGTCACACACATGGTGGTGCCTGGTAGGTGTGCAGGAGGGTTGCCCTGATTTTTCCAGTCCCTGCTTGTTTCAATCACCTGTGGACCAGGTATCATCTCACTTTTGGTTTGAAGGCAGGCACACTGAAAAATGCTGAATTGCCTTCTCTCATTTTTCCCTCAAAAGTTTCCTTGCTAACTTCTTTATTTTCTCCCACATTTCCCCTTCCTGCTAGCTGTTGCAAACCAAACAACAAACAAAAAAACAAACAGACAAACACAAACTTCTGGAGTGGGAGACTTGATTCTTTCCACTATGCATTGTTTGCATGGGTCATTCCAACTCCTTCCTATCTACCAATGTAGAAAATTTATCTGAGAAAATGATTTCTAAATTTTGGTCTTTTTGTTATCCCCACTACCTAAGAATTATGCTCAGAAGTATAGCAATATTTATCCTGGCGCTTGATCATCTTCTATTCTGGTGTGTAGGATCAACTAGAATTCTCTTTGATGTCCCACAAGAACATTCTTTCTACATTTCTACAAAAATGCTGTTGGCAGACTAGGATCATTGGAGTCACCTAAGAACATAAAGCAAATGTAGAAGGAAAGAACTTCTGAGTCACAATGAGAATCTCCTGGCCCAACTGACCATACACTACAGTTTGAGAGCTCCAGTGAAAATGCTGTTGGCATCCAATATCTCTGCCTTAACTTGAACATAGCCCTGGGATTCTCCCTAAGATGATCCACTCAAATGGAAGTTTCGAAGAAGGTCTAATCTTTCCAAATTTAATTTTAGCTATCTGGGAATTTGGGGACCAATCCGTAATCATTCCTATTTCTTTCCACTTTCCTAATTGGCATTTATGTTCCATAAAATTTTTGTACAGACTAGCAAGATTTTATGTCTCAGTATATTGTATACTTGGATAAACAAACCTAGCAATATGGGATTCCTTCTTCACTCCTCATTTTGATTCCATCTGTGACTAATTAAGAAGGTTGGAAACTTTTTACTCTAAACTTTATTCAGCTTTGGACCTGGCAACTCAAATATGCTCTCCAGATTATCAAAAAGATGCTCTTTTCCCTGATCATATGTAACTGAGTGTCCTTGACTCCACTGACTACAGCTGATGCCTCTTCCTTCATTGATTCCCTGTAATTAATTAATGCCTGTCTCAGTGTTCATATCCTCTTCTTCTCGCTGATTCCTACTTTACATTGATGGAAGCATGTCTCAAAATGCAATTCCTAATTCAGATTCTTTAGCAATATCCCCAGTGTAGCCTGTGACAGAAACATAATACCATATGACTCATTATATTTCTTTGTCCTTACCAGGTAATACATACTCTCTTTGAAGGATTATAATATACTAGTGTTCATGTATTAAGGGAATAGGCTCAGCAATATATTTTGCATTATTCATGACTCTTACCTTCTCTATGTCCATTTATTCTATTTTTTGCTCTTGAATGGAACCCATCAGATATTCTAGAAGCCCAAACCTCTGGAGGTTTCTCACAGACACTCTGGAGAAAGTAATGCCAATAATGAGTTGCACAAATATTTCATCAGTACATTTATCTCATCACCATATGTCTATTTTTAAATCATTTGAATTGGTAATTAGATGAGTGCATTTTAAGCAAGAAGGTATGCATTATTTTCACTGCCTTAGGCACCTCAGATTAAGTGAGCTCTTATATCATTCTGGCTACTGATTGGATAAATCCAGGATGAGGGACACAGGAACACTGTTCCCTCAGAATATACACACTGACATTCATATACCCCCAAAACTAGCATCAGCATTTAATCAGTCAACTTTGCACTTCCCCCATTTCTAAGAATGCTGTAGAAAGTCTTTTGAGAATGGCCCTTGATGTGCTAGAGCATTCAAATTTTATACCCTGACTGGTCAATATTTTATTCTGAAAGTACGATACTTGGTAAGATGAGAGTTTCAATTCTGGCACCTTGTGTAGGAAAGGGAAACTGTGGTTCGTGCTTCATTTATTCATCAGAGACTTCCAAAAGTTAATGTATCGGAGCACAATATTTACCACATCAAAACTTATTTTAGCAAGTTACAGTATAGTGAGGAAATGTGTCTGTATTTCACATGAACATAACAACACACCCAACTTGGGTAGAATTTGCAACATTTCCACTGAAGAAGAAAGTTAAGAGGTATTTCAAAAGATAAAGGTGACTCCCATGTCTTAAAAGCTGACTATTTGCAGAGGTGGGAGTCATTTGAACTAGAGCATAGCTGCTTGCTAAAAAAGAGAAGCTGTGGGAAAACACAGGAATGACACAATGGAGAGCCTGTGACCAGATGAAACCAAGAAATATTAAGATTCTCAAGAGGAAATGCATTCATGGAAGAAATAGGGTAAAGCTGGGGTAGGAAAAACTAGCTGGCTATGAGAGAAAAATATTCTCATTGGTGTGCTGAGGAGAATCTCACTCATCCAATTAGGAAATGGAGAAAAGCAAGAGATAGACAGCTCTCAAAAGAACATATACAAGATCAGTATAAATACATGAGAAAAATATCTAGCATTCAGGGAAATACCATCCAAAACGCCATTGACATTTCAGCTCATGCCAGCCAGATAGGCATTCATCAAGGCTTTAAGTGTACAACCATACACTGTGAGACCGAAAATCAGGACTTCCCATCTGAAAAGTAGTATGGAGAGGCAGCAGAAGAGGAGGAATATGAACACCATGTGACCCAGGATTCCCAATTTACAATGATTCTCTATACACATGAGACACTGGAGCTTCAATATTTACAGTGGTTTCTATCACCATTAGAAAGATATGAAATGAGCCCAGATACACATCAACACAAAAATGGATAAATAAACACCTAGAAACTTGACACTGAATTTGAGCATACTAGTTTTTCATGTGACACCATCATGTCAAAATGAGTCCTCACATAGCATATAAAAACCCTGTCCTAAAAATTCTAAAATATAAAACTTGTAACATCAAAATCCCTAAGATTATACAAGGATGATATTATAAAGCAAAAAAGTAGAAAACTTATGTAGATTATTCAAAGGCCAAATACAACCTTTTCACCATGGTGAGACTTCTTTTCCCTGAGATGTCATGAAAATTGATTCCAGGCAGACCAGATTCCAGTCAGAATCTGAGCCTGTGTTTTGGAGCCTCGCCACTCCTGTTACTTTATCGTGACTTTCTTCCTGGGATATCCATAAAAGATTTCCCAGTTTCTTCCTAAATTTTCAAAGACTGAATTTGTCCACAAAACAGTGGTTTGGAGGTACCCATAACCATAATCAAGGTGGGACAAGAGAGAAACACAGGCATAGAGCTGCTAAGAGAGCTGGGCACTTAGAGAATGGCCCTACAGTCTATGTTAAGAAAAGCAGGTCATGGCACTGTCATGGCATCATGGTGCTGTCAGCTCTCTGACAGCAAGGGCCAAGAGTAAGTCTGGCAGACAAAGGGCAGCCTGCAGTACCATAAACATGAAATGAATACTAGGCATGGTCAACCCACCCTGCTGAGAATAATTTAGAATACCTACCCCCCCTATTAACATCACACAGACAGTCAAAGGCACCCTCTTAAGAATTACAATAATGCCCTGAGGACATGGGCTCTCAGTGGTGTCTCATCAGGTACCACTGTATCCCTTACACCTCAGTGATTCAGTAGCTAGGTATTCTCCCAGAATTTTAGATGGTTACTCATCATATAGGCTCAGGATAGTGAGTGACAGGCAAGTGCTGAAAGCTCTCATCAGAAAGAGATATGTTGCTGCTGTGAATGGTCCAGAGAGTAGAGGTTCACAGAGGCACTGTGTCTTTCAAACTGGTGCTTTGGGAATAAGGATAGTGAGCAAGAACTGCTAGTTGAGAATTCAAGGGACAGAAGATTCCAGAAGTGCTGGGGCAGGATCAGGGAGAATGATATTTTCAGTGCATTCTCAGAAGAAGTCACAGATTCTGAAACCGGGCCATGTCTCTCATGCTCCAAGAGGTTGTAGGGAAAGGCCTCAGTGACTTGGAATCATGCACAGTACAGGACCACTGAGTACAGAATTTCATAACTGGAGTCTGCACTACAGATTAGTCTCCAGCCTCCATGCCCACAGGGTTTAATAGGCAATTTCTATATTCTATAGGCCCATGTCTCTGAGTACACAAACTAACACTGAGAGTGCATTTCCTCTGCAACTTTCAATGTTCCCTCAGCATTCTCTGGGAGGTGTGGGAGAGCAAGGAGCAGAGGCAGGCCTTTTTGACCTAGAGCAGATAAGGAAACTGATGGGCAATACTTACATCCACAAAACCATATAATGCTTTAGCTTTCCAAAATTAGAAATTCTGGACAGAAGTGTCTCCATTTCAGTTACATAAGTTTCAGGGAAGTGTAAAGATTTCCATGGTTTCATTTGTGCCTTTTTTTTTTTTTTTTTTTTTGGTCTGCTATTTCTTTGAGTTTGCCAAATTATATTTTTTTCATAATATACCTGATTGTCCAAGATATTTTCAATCATTTCTCATTGTATTCCCTTGATTACATTTTTATTCTTATTTTAAATTCTTTCCTATTCTCATTCTTATTGAATTTTATTGCCATGTTCTCCTAAGTCTCTGCTTAGTATAACCACGTTCATTGCCTGTTCTTTTTAAAATCGATCACGATACTTTTATTGTCACTAAGGCTTTTTTTCTTTTTTAGTCTGGTGCACATTGTTATATCCTGTGAACTTCAGTTCTTTTCTTGGTATTATGGAAACCATATATAAAATATATATTTTATTTGCATGGCATGTATGCTTTGCTTAAACTATGATGGTTGACAGAGATTCCCCTTTCTCCTTGATTAGATGCTGGTGACTAAATACAGCATGTGAAACATGCTCACTTGGAACTTGATGCTGAGAGTGATGGCCTCACCATACACATCCCCCTCAAAAAAAAACCCTGACGCTGAAAGGACACACACATATCATTGGAACTAAAATGATTGCAAAATCGCCTCCTGCTACTGTAGACAACAGGGAAAAAAGGGGACATTAAGATACCACCAAAATTTTAAGCTTCCAATAACTGCAACTAAGATGTGTACCCTTGGCACGAACTGTAGCACTTCATTTTGACTAATGTCCATTTCAGAGGTAGGAAAGAAATGTTTAGTGATTGTCTTGATGTCTTGCATGATAGGTAAATGAACTAGAAAGTGTCTGTGCCTACACTAACAGAAAGGATACATCCTGAAAGGATCTGATTCCTTTAACAGACTGTTTGGTTTCTAATTTAAGCTTACTGCCTGCCTCAATTTACATAGTGGAGTCAAGGGAGAATGGAATCTTTAACACAGGTATGGATTAGTGGTAATGGGAAACTAAAATTTTGAGCCTTTGGGAATGATGATGTCTTCACATGAATGTGATCCGTAGACATTGCCCTTGAGTATTTTCTGATTTTCAACTGGCCCTTTCTGAGTCTCAGATTTATTCCTCATCATGTGAGGAGGTCACACAGAAGATAACTGAAAGAATATTCAAAATATTTCCTTCTCTAAAAGGTAACTTCAAGCTTCCGCTTTCATGATTTTTAAAGCTATTTTCATGTTTATGTCCTGTTACCTACTTTAAATTTAAATATTGAATTATGATATTTGATTTCCAAGTAAATATTGCATGAGGTCATTTTCTTCAGCCATAATGTCCCTTCACAAAGCAAAGAAGGGACGAACAACGGAAATTTAAATTGACACATTACATACCTGTTGAGGCCTATTTTGTGTGCCATCAGGACACTCCTTCTCCTCTTCAGATGAACTGTCCCAAGGTGAGTCTGGGAATGAATGCATAGATGTACTTAAATTACTTAAAAGAATTAGACTGAGTGAAAATCTAGCCAACTACAAATGTAATAATCATAAAACTTTATTTTCACAACGATACTTCTAAGGTTAGCTTAGTTTTAGGTGAATGTTTATGTTGTCTGAAATTTTTTGATTGTTTTGTGGGCCTGGTGGTTGTACCCAGAGCCATGTGCATCCTTGGCAACAACTGTAGAACTTCCTTCAAATCCGAGGCCTTAAATGTTTTTGGAGATAGAGTTTTACATATACCCTGGTACATTGGTAACCTGACATCTGCCTTCTTCAGCCTCCCAGTAAGTTGAAAAATACAAATGAGTTCCTCTTCACCCAGGACCTACTGGGAGAATCGGGAGTAGTTTTACTAATCCAACTTCAGAGACACTAGATGTCACATGTTCAATCATATGATATCTCAAAGATTCAAACATTCCTAAAAAAATGATATTTTTCATTAAAAAAAATTGAAATTACAATGGAAAGAAGAAACCTCACACGATTTACTGTATCTGTTTCCTAATAGCATTTTTTAATGACCCACTGCACACAATGTTTGGTTTCTGAAAAAAACAAACAAACAAAAAAGAATGAAGGAAAGAAAAAAAAAAAGGTCACTGTCATACCTTTGCCAGTGAACCCCGTGTTCCTTTCCTTACCTTTTCCTGCATTTGTTCTGTTAAGAATTACTCTGTTTTTTGAAGGATTCCTCATGATGCCTTTTAAATCCTGAAATAACCTGGTTTTGCTTCTCTGGTGTTAGCTACCTCAGACCATGACCCGCTATTGTACTGGGTAACAAATACTTGGCTTTTAAATTATTTCTTCTCTGTCTAGTTCACTAGGTCCTGGATTCAGGTTCTGCTTTTAGAACACACTGATTTGAATGCTATAATAAAGTGTCAGGTAAGTGTCTGAGGCAATACCACTTGGCATGGACGGTGTCTTTTCTAGAGGTACGGATGAATGGAGACTTGAGGAGTGAGGCCATGAGGCAGACGCAGAGAATGGTGAAAATGTGGACAGGTAGAGTATGACATAGAGATAAGGGTTGAGGGGGATGGTATATGTCTGATGATATAGGGATAGATAACAACTTCCAGAAGTTCATGCCGGTAGAAAACAGGCTAAAGATAGATTTAGGAAGACTTGCATTGTGAATGATGCCTCAAAATGTTAAGGTGCTTGGACATACATATACCAAAGAATGTCATCTATGCCATGGGCACATATGTATCTGGAACCATGTCAATTCAGTGGGCATGTGAACTTGCGGGGCATGTTCATGATTAGAGATGAATAAGGAGAATGCAAATTGCTCTCTGAGGTTGATGCAGGCCTGAATGGAAGGAATGTCTCCAAAAGCATCTGGGTTCTGTTTTTACCATACAGATGAAACAAGCAAACAACAAGTCAAAGAACAATGAGCAAAAATTCCATTGGGATGTGCAGGTATGGATTGACTACTCTGAGATACAATTTCAAGAAAGAGTGTTCACCAGCAAATGTTCGTTCACTTTAGAAGCAAGGGCTAAACTAAAGTATATATGATCATACATCTTATTATTTCTTGCTACCAACTGACCATAAGAGTTGTCAGAGTCAGGGCATCAGTGGCATAAAAACAAGTTTGATGCACATAAGACATGTATGTCACACTAGATGTCAGGGTAGAGTGCACAATGCCTTATGAATGAGATTTTCCTGTATTTCACAGACTGGCCTTGACATCTTGGCTTCAAGAAAACTAGAATTCCTCATAATCTCAGGATTCTGGATTTCAGGCCTGCTCCCTCGGACCTATTTTTAAAATTTGGGTGGGAAGAAAAATCATCCCCTCAATCCAACTGACAGGTGTCATGAAGTTTAATTGTAGAATCACCTGTGATATAGGTTATTTTAAAACATCATTTCCTCAGACATTTACAGAAATATTTTGAAATGTGGATGCAGCACCAACACAGACCCGATGGGGCAACTCCAACCATCACGTGTCAGAAAATGGATATATCAGGATTTAGAAGATTGCTATCATTTTCAAGGTTTAAACATAGGCAGTTTTATAGAAGCTGCACTGCAACAGTTACCTGATTCCATTATTTTTGTTCCATTCTTCCATTTTGGTTTTTGGGGATCTGTACCTTTGCTTTTGATGGTCGGCTTGATGTGCATGGAGAGAAGATATTATGTAAGTATTTTACAGTACATCCAGCATACTGTTAATGATATCACATAAATATAGAAGATGAATTACCTTGTAGGAAGCATGTACGTCCTTAGAGCCTGAAAAGCAAGTGAAATATATAATCCATAAAACCTGAATATTAAGAAAAACACATTCATGACTCTTTGAAATAAGTAGAGAGCTCAGTCTGAGTGATAATAATTTTTGTTTGCATTGATACAGGCTACATTCGCTTGGGGGTTTTGTGTTTGTGGATTTTGTTGAGTACAATGACAAGACTGAAATGTAGCAAATCAACATGGAGAAAATATCTTTAGTAATTAAAACTTGTAGTTAAGTTTCAAATAATAAGAACACCTTTGGCATCATCATAAATATTTAGGCAAATTACGTATACACATGTGAAGATGCACAATCTGGGACCACAGTCATCTGTATTTAGAGAAGCATAAGAAAAACCTGAGATCTTCAATGGCAAACCTGAAGTAGTCAGATGGCAGTACACATGTCAAGTGACCTATGAATTCTTTAATCCATTTTATTATAACCGAGTATCCTGTACCTCATTTGCCTTATTATTAAAGGTTTTCATCCAAGATCTGCGGAAATGTACACTTTATTTCTCCTCAAACTGTTTTTTTTTTTAATTAATTGGACCAGATATATGCATTTAGAATAACAGGTAATACATATATGTGTGTTTTTCTCATACCCGTCTGGGTCCCTGGCACATCTTCCAATCCTGCTTCCTTTGTTTTAGGCAATAGAATGTTGTCTGTTTCACCCTTGTGCATAGATACATGTCCTGTATCTGAAAAAAAAATAATATGAGAAAGCATAAAGAATTTAGATATGGCCATCCACAACAAACTGTGATCTGAAAGGAAGCAGAATTGACAGATAGGACTGAAGTTTTGTGTTTCATAGTCTTTTATATGAACATGTTAGAAAATGTCTTAGTATAGGTGGAATAAATTTCTTAAAGAATTCTGTTGAAAAACCTGAGTGTGACATAGGACACCCAGACATGATATCACATATTTTCTGAAAGTGCTGAGGAGCAGAAAATGAGGCATCTAGAGATCAGAATTAAGCACAGGAATGGAGTTTATTCTTGCAGCACCATGGACATGGTTGCATTCCAAAGCACCAATATAATATAAAAATTAAAATCATAATCATTGTCAGCATCATCATCACCATCATCATCATCATCATCATAGATACTATAACCATATTAATAATAAGTCACTATCTTAAAAAAAAAAAAAACAGCTTCAGAAACACTAGGTCACTGATCTAAATCACTCTTATGGATGTCACACACATGGTGGTGCCTGGTAGGTGTGCAGGAGGGTTGCCCTGATTTTTCCAGTCCCTGCTTGTTTCAATCACCTGTGGACCAGGTATCATCTCACTTTTGGTTTGAAGGCAGGCACACTGAAAAATGCTGAATTGCCTTCTCTCATTTTTCCCTCAAAAGTTTCCTTGCTAACTTCTTTATTTTCTCCCACATTTCCCCTTCCTGCTAGCTGTTGCAAACCAAACAACAAACAAAAAAACAAACAGACAAACACAAACTTCTGGAGTGGGAGACTTGATTCTTTCCACTATGCATTGTTTGCATGGGTCATTCCAACTCCTTCCTATCTACCAATGTAGAAAATTTATCTGAGAAAATGATTTCTAAATTTTGGTCTTTTTGTTATCCCCACTACCTAAGAATTATGCTCAGAAGTATAGCAATATTTATCCTGGCGCTTGATCATCTTCTATTCTGGTGTGTAGGATCAACTAGAATTCTCTTTGATGTCCCACAAGAACATTCTTTCTACATTTCTACAAAAATGCTGTTGGCAGACTAGGATCATTGGAGTCACCTAAGAACATAAAGCAAATGTAGAAGGAAAGAACTTCTGAGTCACAATGAGAATCTCCTGGCCCAACTGACCATACACTACAGTTTGAGAGCTCCAGTGAAAATGCTGTTGGCATCCAATATCTCTGCCTTAACTTGAACATAGCCCTGGGATTCTCCCTAAGATGATCCACTCAAATGGAAGTTTCGAAGAAGGTCTAATCTTTCCAAATTTAATTTTAGCTATCTGGGAATTTGGGGACCAATCCGTAATCATTCCTATTTCTTTCCACTTTCCTAATTGGCATTTATGTTCCATAAAATTTTTGTACAGACTAGCAAGATTTTATGTCTCAGTATATTGTATACTTGGATAAACAAACCTAGCAATATGGGATTCCTTCTTCACTCCTCATTTTGATTCCATCTGTGACTAATTAAGAAGGTTGGAAACTTTTTACTCTAAACTTTATTCAGCTTTGGACCTGGCAACTCAAATATGCTCTCCAGATTATCAAAAAGATGCTCTTTTCCCTGATCATATGTAACTGAGTGTCCTTGACTCCACTGACTACAGCTGATGCCTCTTCCTTCATTGATTCCCTGTAATTAATTAATGCCTGTCTCAGTGTTCATATCCTCTTCTTCTCGCTGATTCCTACTTTACATTGATGGAAGCATGTCTCAAAATGCAATTCCTAATTCAGATTCTTTAGCAATATCCCCAGTGTAGCCTGTGACAGAAACATAATACCATATGACTCATTATATTTCTTTGTCCTTACCAGGTAATACATACTCTCTTTGAAGGATTATAATATACTAGTGTTCATGTATTAAGGGAATAGGCTCAGCAATATATTTTGCATTATTCATGACTCTTACCTTCTCTATGTCCATTTATTCTATTTTTTGCTCTTGAATGGAACCCATCAGATATTCTAGAAGCCCAAACCTCTGGAGGTTTCTCACAGACACTCTGGAGAAAGTAATGCCAATAATGAGTTGCACAAATATTTCATCAGTACATTTATCTCATCACCATATGTCTATTTTTAAATCATTTGAATTGGTAATTAGATGAGTGCATTTTAAGCAAGAAGGTATGCATTATTTTCACTGCCTTAGGCACCTCAGATTAAGTGAGCTCTTATATCATTCTGGCTACTGATTGGATAAATCCAGGATGAGGGACACAGGAACACTGTTCCCTCAGAATATACACACTGACATTCATATACCCCCAAAACTAGCATCAGCATTTAATCAGTCAACTTTGCACTTCCCCCATTTCTAAGAATGCTGTAGAAAGTCTTTTGAGAATGGCCCTTGATGTGCTAGAGCATTCAAATTTTATACCCTGACTGGTCAATATTTTATTCTGAAAGTACGATACTTGGTAAGATGAGAGTTTCAATTCTGGCACCTTGTGTAGGAAAGGGAAACTGTGGTTCGTGCTTCATTTATTCATCAGAGACTTCCAAAAGTTAATGTATCGGAGCACAATATTTACCACATCAAAACTTATTTTAGCAAGTTACAGTATAGTGAGGAAATGTGTCTGTATTTCACATGAACATAACAACACACCCAACTTGGGTAGAATTTGCAACATTTCCACTGAAGAAGAAAGTTAAGAGGTATTTCAAAAGATAAAGGTGACTCCCATGTCTTAAAAGCTGACTATTTGCAGAGGTGGGAGTCATTTGAACTAGAGCATAGCTGCTTGCTAAAAAAGAGAAGCTGTGGGAAAACACAGGAATGACACAATGGAGAGCCTGTGACCAGATGAAACCAAGAAATATTAAGATTCTCAAGAGGAAATGCATTCATGGAAGAAATAGGGTAAAGCTGGGGTAGGAAAAACTAGCTGGCTATGAGAGAAAAATATTCTCATTGGTGTGCTGAGGAGAATCTCACTCATCCAATTAGGAAATGGAGAAAAGCAAGAGATAGACAGCTCTCAAAAGAACATATACAAGATCAGTATAAATACATGAGAAAAATATCTAGCATTCAGGGAAATACCATCCAAAACGCCATTGACATTTCAGCTCATGCCAGCCAGATAGGCATTCATCAAGGCTTTAAGTGTACAACCATACACTGTGAGACCGAAAATCAGGACTTCCCATCTGAAAAGTAGTATGGAGAGGCAGCAGAAGAGGAGGAATATGAACACCATGTGACCCAGGATTCCCAATTTACAATGATTCTCTATACACATGAGACACTGGAGCTTCAATATTTACAGTGGTTTCTATCACCATTAGAAAGATATGAAATGAGCCCAGATACACATCAACACAAAAATGGATAAATAAACACCTAGAAACTTGACACTGAATTTGAGCATACTAGTTTTTCATGTGACACCATCATGTCAAAATGAGTCCTCACATAGCATATAAAAACCCTGTCCTAAAAATTCTAAAATATAAAACTTGTAACATCAAAATCCCTAAGATTATACAAGGATGATATTATAAAGCAAAAAAGTAGAAAACTTATGTAGATTATTCAAAGGCCAAATACAACCTTTTCACCATGGTGAGACTTCTTTTCCCTGAGATGTCATGAAAATTGATTCCAGGCAGACCAGATTCCAGTCAGAATCTGAGCCTGTGTTTTGGAGCCTCGCCACTCCTGTTACTTTATCGTGACTTTCTTCCTGGGATATCCATAAAAGATTTCCCAGTTTCTTCCTAAATTTTCAAAGACTGAATTTGTCCACAAAACAGTGGTTTGGAGGTACCCATAACCATAATCAAGGTGGGACAAGAGAGAAACACAGGCATAGAGCTGCTAAGAGAGCTGGGCACTTAGAGAATGGCCCTACAGTCTATGTTAAGAAAAGCAGGTCATGGCACTGTCATGGCATCATGGTGCTGTCAGCTCTCTGACAGCAAGGGCCAAGAGTAAGTCTGGCAGACAAAGGGCAGCCTGCAGTACCATAAACATGAAATGAATACTAGGCATGGTCAACCCACCCTGCTGAGAATAATTTAGAATACCTACCCCCCCTATTAACATCACACAGACAGTCAAAGGCACCCTCTTAAGAATTACAATAATGCCCTGAGGACATGGGCTCTCAGTGGTGTCTCATCAGGTACCACTGTATCCCTTACACCTCAGTGATTCAGTAGCTAGGTATTCTCCCAGAATTTTAGATGGTTACTCATCATATAGGCTCAGGATAGTGAGTGACAGGCAAGTGCTGAAAGCTCTCATCAGAAAGAGATATGTTGCTGCTGTGAATGGTCCAGAGAGTAGAGGTTCACAGAGGCACTGTGTCTTTCAAACTGGTGCTTTGGGAATAAGGATAGTGAGCAAGAACTGCTAGTTGAGAATTCAAGGGACAGAAGATTCCAGAAGTGCTGGGGCAGGATCAGGGAGAATGATATTTTCAGTGCATTCTCAGAAGAAGTCACAGATTCTGAAACCGGGCCATGTCTCTCATGCTCCAAGAGGTTGTAGGGAAAGGCCTCAGTGACTTGGAATCATGCACAGTACAGGACCACTGAGTACAGAATTTCATAACTGGAGTCTGCACTACAGATTAGTCTCCAGCCTCCATGCCCACAGGGTTTAATAGGCAATTTCTATATTCTATAGGCCCATGTCTCTGAGTACACAAACTAACACTGAGAGTGCATTTCCTCTGCAACTTTCAATGTTCCCTCAGCATTCTCTGGGAGGTGTGGGAGAGCAAGGAGCAGAGGCAGGCCTTTTTGACCTAGAGCAGATAAGGAAACTGATGGGCAATACTTACATCCACAAAACCATATAATGCTTTAGCTTTCCAAAATTAGAAATTCTGGACAGAAGTGTCTCCATTTCAGTTACATAAGTTTCAGGGAAGTGTAAAGATTTCCATGGTTTCATTTGTGCCTTTTTTTTTTTTTTTTTTTTTTTGGTCTGCTATTTCTTTGAGTTTGCCAAATTATATTTTTTTCATAATATACCTGATTGTCCAAGATATTTTCAATCATTTCTCATTGTATTCCCTTGATTACATTTTTATTCTTATTTTAAATTCTTTCCTATTCTCATTCTTATTGAATTTTATTGCCATGTTCTCCTAAGTCTCTGCTTAGTATAACCACGTTCATTGCCTGTTCTTTTTAAAATCGATCACGATACTTTTATTGTCACTAAGGCTTTTTTTCTTTTTTAGTCTGGTGCACATTGTTATATCCTGTGAACTTCAGTTCTTTTCTTGGTATTATGGAAACCATATATAAAATATATATTTTATTTGCATGGCATGTATGCTTTGCTTAAACTATGATGGTTGACAGAGATTCCCCTTTCTCCTTGATTAGATGCTGGTGACTAAATACAGCATGTGAAACATGCTCACTTGGAACTTGATGCTGAGAGTGATGGCCTCACCATACACATCCCCCTCAAAAAAAAACCCTGACGCTGAAAGGACACACACATATCATTGGAACTAAAATGATTGCAAAATCGCCTCCTGCTACTGTAGACAACAGGGAAAAAAGGGGACATTAAGATACCACCAAAATTTTAAGCTTCCAATAACTGCAACTAAGATGTGTACCCTTGGCACGAACTGTAGCACTTCATTTTGACTAATGTCCATTTCAGAGGTAGGAAAGAAATGTTTAGTGATTGTCTTGATGTCTTGCATGATAGGTAAATGAACTAGAAAGTGTCTGTGCCTACACTAACAGAAAGGATACATCCTGAAAGGATCTGATTCCTTTAACAGACTGTTTGGTTTCTAATTTAAGCTTACTGCCTGCCTCAATTTACATAGTGGAGTCAAGGGAGAATGGAATCTTTAACACAGGTATGGATTAGTGGTAATGGGAAACTAAAATTTTGAGCCTTTGGGAATGATGATGTCTTCACATGAATGTGATCCGTAGACATTGCCCTTGAGTATTTTCTGATTTTCAACTGGCCCTTTCTGAGTCTCAGATTTATTCCTCATCATGTGAGGAGGTCACACAGAAGATAACTGAAAGAATATTCAAAATATTTCCTTCTCTAAAAGGTAACTTCAAGCTTCCGCTTTCATGATTTTTAAAGCTATTTTCATGTTTATGTCCTGTTACCTACTTTAAATTTAAATATTGAATTATGATATTTGATTTCCAAGTAAATATTGCATGAGGTCATTTTCTTCAGCCATAATGTCCCTTCACAAAGCAAAGAAGGGACGAACAACGGAAATTTAAATTGACACATTACATACCTGTTGAGGCCTATTTTGTGTGCCATCAGGACACTCCTTCTCCTCTTCAGATGAACTGTCCCAAGGTGAGTCTGGGAATGAATGCATAGATGTACTTAAATTACTTAAAAGAATTAGACTGAGTGAAAATCTAGCCAACTACAAATGTAATAATCATAAAACTTTATTTTCACAACGATACTTCTAAGGTTAGCTTAGTTTTAGGTGAATGTTTATGTTGTCTGAAATTTTTTGATTGTTTTGTGGGCCTGGTGGTTGTACCCAGAGCCATGTGCATCCTTGGCAACAACTGTAGAACTTCCTTCAAATCCGAGGCCTTAAATGTTTTTGGAGATAGAGTTTTACATATACCCTGGTACATTGGTAACCTGACATCTGCCTTCTTCAGCCTCCCAGTAAGTTGAAAAATACAAATGAGTTCCTCTTCACCCAGGACCTACTGGGAGAATCGGGAGTAGTTTTACTAATCCAACTTCAGAGACACTAGATGTCACATGTTCAATCATATGATATCTCAAAGATTCAAACATTCCTAAAAAAATGATATTTTTCATTAAAAAAAATTGAAATTACAATGGAAAGAAGAAACCTCACACGATTTACTGTATCTGTTTCCTAATAGCATTTTTTAATGACCCACTGCACACAATGTTTGGTTTCTGAAAAAAACAAACAAACAAAAAAGAATGAAGGAAAGAAAAAAAAAAAAGGTCACTGTCATACCTTTGCCAGTGAACCCCGTGTTCCTTTCCTTACCTTTTCCTGCATTTGTTCTGTTAAGAATTACTCTGTTTTTTGAAGGATTCCTCATGATGCCTTTTAAATCCTGAAATAACCTGGTTTTGCTTCTCTGGTGTTAGCTACCTCAGACCATGACCCGCTATTGTACTGGGTAACAAATACTTGGCTTTTAAATTATTTCTTCTCTGTCTAGTTCACTAGGTCCTGGATTCAGGTTCTGCTTTTAGAACACACTGATTTGAATGCTATAATAAAGTGTCAGGTAAGTGTCTGAGGCAATACCACTTGGCATGGACGGTGTCTTTTCTAGAGGTACGGATGAATGGAGACTTGAGGAGTGAGGCCATGAGGCAGACGCAGAGAATGGTGAAAATGTGGACAGGTAGAGTATGACATAGAGATAAGGGTTGAGGGGGATGGTATATGTCTGATGATATAGGGATAGATAACAACTTCCAGAAGTTCATGCCGGTAGAAAACAGGCTAAAGATAGATTTAGGAAGACTTGCATTGTGAATGATGCCTCAAAATGTTAAGGTGCTTGGACATACATATACCAAAGAATGTCATCTATGCCATGGGCACATATGTATCTGGAACCATGTCAATTCAGTGGGCATGTGAACTTGCGGGGCATGTTCATGATTAGAGATGAATAAGGAGAATGCAAATTGCTCTCTGAGGTTGATGCAGGCCTGAATGGAAGGAATGTCTCCAAAAGCATCTGGGTTCTGTTTTTACCATACAGATGAAACAAGCAAACAACAAGTCAAAGAACAATGAGCAAAAATTCCATTGGGATGTGCAGGTATGGATTGACTACTCTGAGATACAATTTCAAGAAAGAGTGTTCACCAGCAAATGTTCGTTCACTTTAGAAGCAAGGGCTAAACTAAAGTATATATGATCATACATCTTATTATTTCTTGCTACCAACTGACCATAAGAGTTGTCAGAGTCAGGGCATCAGTGGCATAAAAACAAGTTTGATGCACATAAGACATGTATGTCACACTAGATGTCAGGGTAGAGTGCACAATGCCTTATGAATGAGATTTTCCTGTATTTCACAGACTGGCCTTGACATCTTGGCTTCAAGAAAACTAGAATTCCTCATAATCTCAGGATTCTGGATTTCAGGCCTGCTCCCTCGGACCTATTTTTAAAATTTGGGTGGGAAGAAAAATCATCCCCTCAATCCAACTGACAGGTGTCATGAAGTTTAATTGTAGAATCACCTGTGATATAGGTTATTTTAAAACATCATTTCCTCAGACATTTACAGAAATATTTTGAAATGTGGATGCAGCACCAACACAGACCCGATGGGGCAACTCCAACCATCACGTGTCAGAAAATGGATATATCAGGATTTAGAAGATTGCTATCATTTTCAAGGTTTAAACATAGGCAGTTTTATAGAAGCTGCACTGCAACAGTTACCTGATTCCATTATTTTTGTTCCATTCTTCCATTTTGGTTTTTGGGGATCTGTACCTTTGCTTTTGATGGTCGGCTTGATGTGCATGGAGAGAAGATATTATGTAAGTATTTTACAGTACATCCAGCATACTGTTAATGATATCACATAAATATAGAAGATGAATTACCTTGTAGGAAGCATGTACGTCCTTAGAGCCTGAAAAGCAAGTGAAATATATAATCCATAAAACCTGAATATTAAGAAAAACACATTCATGACTCTTTGAAATAAGTAGAGAGCTCAGTCTGAGTGATAATAATTTTTGTTTGCATTGATACAGGCTACATTCGCTTGGGGGTTTTGTGTTTGTGGATTTTGTTGAGTACAATGACAAGACTGAAATGTAGCAAATCAACATGGAGAAAATATCTCTAGTAATTAAAACTTGTAGTTAAGTTTCAAATAATAAGAACACCTTTGGCATCATCATAAATATTTAGGCAAATTACGTATACACATGTGAAGATGCACAATCTGGGACCACAGTCATCTGTATTTAGAGAAGCATAAGAAAAACCTGAGATCTTCAATGGCAAACCTGAAGTAGTCAGATGGCAGTACACATGTCAAGTGACCTATGAATTCTTTAATCCATTTTATTATAACCGAGTATCCTGTACCTCATTTGCCTTATTATTAAAGGTTTTCATCCAAGATCTGCGGAAATGTACACTTTATTTCTCCTCAAACTGTTTTTTTTTTTAATTAATTGGACCAGATATATGCATTTAGAATAACAGGTAATACATATATGTGTGTTTTTCTCATACCCGTCTGGGTCCCTGGCACATCTTCCAATCCTGCTTCCTTTGTTTTAGGCAATAGAATGTTGTCTGTTTCACCCTTGTGCATAGATACATGTCCTGTATCTGAAAAAAAAATAATATGAGAAAGCATAAAGAATTTAGATATGGCCATCCACAACAAACTGTGATCTGAAAGGAAGCAGAATTGACAGATAGGACTGAAGTTTTGTGTTTCATAGTCTTTTATATGAACATGTTAGAAAATGTCTTAGTATAGGTGGAATAAATTTCTTAAAGAATTCTGTTGAAAAACCTGAGTGTGACATAGGACACCCAGACATGATATCACATATTTTCTGAAAGTGCTGAGGAGCAGAAAATGAGGCATCTAGAGATCAGAATTAAGCACAGGAATGGAGTTTATTCTTGCAGCACCATGGACATGGTTGCATTCCAAAGCACCAATATAATATAAAAATTAAAATCATAATCATTGTCAGCATCATCATCACCATCATCATCATCATCATCATAGATACTATAACCATATTAATAATAAGTCACTATCTTAAAAAAAAAAAAAAACAGCTTCAGAAACACTAGGTCACTGATCTAAATCACTCTTATGGATGTCACACACATGGTGGTGCCTGGTAGGTGTGCAGGAGGGTTGCCCTGATTTTTCCAGTCCCTGCTTGTTTCAATCACCTGTGGACCAGGTATCATCTCACTTTTGGTTTGAAGGCAGGCACACTGAAAAATGCTGAATTGCCTTCTCTCATTTTTCCCTCAAAAGTTTCCTTGCTAACTTCTTTATTTTCTCCCACATTTCCCCTTCCTGCTAGCTGTTGCAAACCAAACAACAAACAAAAAAACAAACAGACAAACACAAACTTCTGGAGTGGGAGACTTGATTCTTTCCACTATGCATTGTTTGCATGGGTCATTCCAACTCCTTCCTATCTACCAATGTAGAAAATTTATCTGAGAAAATGATTTCTAAATTTTGGTCTTTTTGTTATCCCCACTACCTAAGAATTATGCTCAGAAGTATAGCAATATTTATCCTGGCGCTTGATCATCTTCTATTCTGGTGTGTAGGATCAACTAGAATTCTCTTTGATGTCCCACAAGAACATTCTTTCTACATTTCTACAAAAATGCTGTTGGCAGACTAGGATCATTGGAGTCACCTAAGAACATAAAGCAAATGTAGAAGGAAAGAACTTCTGAGTCACAATGAGAATCTCCTGGCCCAACTGACCATACACTACAGTTTGAGAGCTCCAGTGAAAATGCTGTTGGCATCCAATATCTCTGCCTTAACTTGAACATAGCCCTGGGATTCTCCCTAAGAAGATCCACTCAAATGGAAGTTTCGAAGAAGGTCTAATCTTTCCAAATTTAATTTTAGCTATCTGGGAATTTGGGGACCAATCCGTAATCATTCCTATTTCTTTCCACTTTCCTAATTGGCATTTATGTTCCATAAAATTTTTGTACAGACTAGCAAGATTTTATGTCTCAGTATATTGTATACTTGGATAAACAAACCTAGCAATATGGGATTCCTTCTTCACTCCTCATTTTGATTCCATCTGTGACTAATTAAGAAGGTTGGAAACTTTTTACTCTAAACTTTATTCAGCTTTGGACCTGGCAACTCAAATATGCTCTCCAGATTATCAAAAAGATGCTCTTTTCCCTGATCATATGTAACTGAGTGTCCTTGACTCCACTGACTACAGCTGATGCCTCTTCCTTCATTGATTCCCTGTAATTAATTAATGCCTGTCTCAGTGTTCATATCCTCTTCTTCTCGCTGATTCCTACTTTACATTGATGGAAGCATGTCTCAAAATGCAATTCCTAATTCAGATTCTTTAGCAATATCCCCAGTGTAGCCTGTGACAGAAACATAATACCATATGACTCATTATATTTCTTTGTCCTTACCAGGTAATACATACTCTCTTTGAAGGATTATAATATACTAGTGTTCATGTATTAAGGGAATAGGCTCAGCAATATATTTTGCATTATTCATGACTCTTACCTTCTCTATGTCCATTTATTCTATTTTTTGCTCTTGAATGGAACCCATCAGATATTCTAGAAGCCCAAACCTCTGGAGGTTTCTCACAGACACTCTGGAGAAAGTAATGCCAATAATGAGTTGCACAAATATTTCATCAGTACATTTATCTCATCACCATATGTCTATTTTTAAATCATTTGAATTGGTAATTAGATGAGTGCATTTTAAGCAAGAAGGTATGCATTATTTTCACTGCCTTAGGCACCTCAGATTAAGTGAGCTCTTATATCATTCTGGCTACTGATTGGATAAATCCAGGATGAGGGACACAGGAACACTGTTCCCTCAGAATATACACACTGACATTCATATACCCCCAAAACTAGCATCAGCATTTAATCAGTCAACTTTGCACTTCCCCCATTTCTAAGAATGCTGTAGAAAGTCTTTTGAGAATGGCCCTTGATGTGCTAGAGCATTCAAATTTTATACCCTGACTGGTCAATATTTTATTCTGAAAGTACGATACTTGGTAAGATGAGAGTTTCAATTCTGGCACCTTGTGTAGGAAAGGGAAACTGTGGTTCGTGCTTCATTTATTCATCAGAGACTTCCAAAAGTTAATGTATCGGAGCACAATATTTACCACATCAAAACTTATTTTAGCAAGTTACAGTATAGTGAGGAAATGTGTCTGTATTTCACATGAACATAACAACACACCCAACTTGGGTAGAATTTGCAACATTTCCACTGAAGAAGAAAGTTAAGAGGTATTTCAAAAGATAAAGGTGACTCCCATGTCTTAAAAGCTGACTATTTGCAGAGGTGGGAGTCATTTGAACTAGAGCATAGCTGCTTGCTAAAAAAGAGAAGCTGTGGGAAAACACAGGAATGACACAATGGAGAGCCTGTGACCAGATGAAACCAAGAAATATTAAGATTCTCAAGAGGAAATGCATTCATGGAAGAAATAGGGTAAAGCTGGGGTAGGAAAAACTAGCTGGCTATGAGAGAAAAATATTCTCATTGGTGTGCTGAGGAGAATCTCACTCATCCAATTAGGAAATGGAGAAAAGCAAGAGATAGACAGCTCTCAAAAGAACATATACAAGATCAGTATAAATACATGAGAAAAATATCTAGCATTCAGGGAAATACCATCCAAAACGCCATTGACATTTCAGCTCATGCCAGCCAGATAGGCATTCATCAAGGCTTTAAGTGTACAACCATACACTGTGAGACCGAAAATCAGGACTTCCCATCTGAAAAGTAGTATGGAGAGGCAGCAGAAGAGGAGGAATATGAACACCATGTGACCCAGGATTCCCAATTTACAATGATTCTCTATACACATGAGACACTGGAGCTTCAATATTTACAGTGGTTTCTATCACCATTAGAAAGATATGAAATGAGCCCAGATACACATCAACACAAAAATGGATAAATAAACACCTAGAAACTTGACACTGAATTTGAGCATACTAGTTTTTCATGTGACACCATCATGTCAAAATGAGTCCTCACATAGCATATAAAAACCCTGTCCTAAAAATTCTAAAATATAAAACTTGTAACATCAAAATCCCTAAGATTATACAAGGATGATATTATAAAGCAAAAAAGTAGAAAACTTATGTAGATTATTCAAAGGCCAAATACAACCTTTTCACCATGGTGAGACTTCTTTTCCCTGAGATGTCATGAAAATTGATTCCAGGCAGACCAGATTCCAGTCAGAATCTGAGCATGTGTTTTGGAGCCTCGCCACTCCTGTTACTTTATCGTGACTTTCTTCCTGGGATATCCATAAAAGATTTCCCAGTTTCTTCCTAAATTTTCAAAGACTGAATTTGTCCACAAAACAGTGGTTTGAAGGTACCCATAACCATAATCAAGGTGGGACAAGAGAGAAACACAGGCATAGAGCTGCTAAGAGAGCTGGGCACTTAGAGAATGGCCCTACAGTCTATGTTAAGAAAAGCAGGTCATGGCACTGTCATGGCATCATGGTGCTGTCAGCTCTCTGACAGCAAGGGCCAAGAGTAAGTCTGGCAGACAAAGGGCAGCCTGCAGTACCATAAACATGAAATGAATACTAGGCATGGTCAACCCACCCTGCTGAGAATAATTTAGAATACCTACCCCCCCTATTAACATCACACAGACAGTCAAAGGCACCCTCTTAAGAATTACAATAATGCCCTGAGGACATGGGCTCTCAGTGGTGTCTCATCAGGTACCACTGTATCCCTTACACCTCAGTGATTCAGTAGCTAGGTATTCTCCCAGAATTTTAGATGGTTACTCATCATATAGGCTCAGGATAGTGAGTGACAGGCAAGTGCTGAAAGCTCTCATCAGAAAGAGATATGTTGCTGCTGTGAATGGTCCAGAGAGTAGAGGTTCACAGAGGCACTGTGTCTTTCAAACTGGTGCTTTGGGAATAAGGATAGTGAGCAAGAACTGCTAGTTGAGAATTCAAGGGACAGAAGATTCCAGAAGTGCTGGGGCAGGATCAGGGAGAATGATATTTTCAGTGCATTCTCAGAAGAAGTCACAGATTCTGAAACCGGGCCATGTCTCTCATGCTCCAAGAGGTTGTAGGGAAAGGCCTCAGTGACTTGGAATCATGCACAGTACAGGACCACTGAGTACAGAATTTCATAACTGGAGTCTGCACTACAGATTAGTCTCCAGCCTCCATGCCCACAGGGTTTAATAGGCAATTTCTATATTCTATAGGCCCATGTCTCTGAGTACACAAACTAACACTGAGAGTGCATTTCCTCTGCAACTTTCAATGTTCCCTCAGCATTCTCTGGGAGGTGTGGGAGAGCAAGGAGCAGAGGCAGGCCTTTTTGACCTAGAGCAGATAAGGAAACTGATGGGCAATACTTACATCCACAAAACCATATAATGCTTTAGCTTTCCAAAATTAGAAATTCTGGACAGAAGTGTCTCCATTTCAGTTACATAAGTTTCAGGGAAGTGTAAAGATTTCCATGGTTTCATTTGTGCCTTTTTTTTTTTTTTTTTTTTTTGGTCTGCTATTTCTTTGAGTTTGCCAAATTATATTTTTTTCATAATATACCTGATTGTCCAAGATATTTTCAATCATTTCTCATTGTATTCCCTTGATTACATTTTTATTCTTATTTTAAATTCTTTCCTATTCTCATTCTTATTGAATTTTATTGCCATGTTCTCCTAAGTCTCTGCTTAGTATAACCACGTTCATTGCCTGTTCTTTTTAAAATCGATCACGATACTTTTATTGTCACTAAGGCTTTTTTTCTTTTTTAGTCTGGTGCACATTGTTATATCCTGTGAACTTCAGTTCTTTTCTTGGTATTATGGAAACCATATATAAAATATATATTTTATTTGCATGGCATGTATGCTTTGCTTAAACTATGATGGTTGACAGAGATTCCCCTTTCTCCTTGATTAGATGCTGGTGACTAAATACAGCATGTGAAACATGTTCACTTGGAACTTGATGCTGAGAGTGATGGCCTCACCATACACATCCCCCTCAAAAAAAAAACCCTGACGCTGAAAGGACACACACATATCATTGGAACTAAAATGATTGCAAAATCGCCTCCTGCTACTGTAGACAACAGGGAAAAAAGGGGACATTAAGATACCACCAAAATTTTAAGCTTCCAATAACTGCAACTAAGATGTGTACCCTTGGCACGAACTGTAGCACTTCATTTTGACTAATGTCCATTTCAGAGGTAGGAAAGAAATGTTTAGTGATTGTCTTGATGTCTTGCATGATAGGTAAATGAACTAGAAAGTTTCTGTGCCTACACTAACAGAAAGGATACATCCTGAAAGGATCTGATTCCTTTAACAGACTGTTTGGTTTCTAATTTAAGCTTACTGCCTGCCTCAATTTACATAGTGGAGTCAAGGGAGAATGGAATCTTTAACACAGGTATGGATTAGTGGTAATGGGAAACTAAAATTTTGAGCCTTTGGGAATGATGATGTCTTCACATGAATGTGATCCGTAGACATTGCCCTTGAGTATTTTCCGATTTTCAACTGGCCCTTTCTGAGTCTCAGATTTATTCCTCATCATGTGAGGAGGTCACACAGAAGATAACTGAAAGAATATTCAAAATATTTCCTTCTCTAAAAGGTAACTTCAAGCTTCCGCTTTCATGATTTTTAAAGCTATTTTCATGTTTATGTCCTGTTACCTACTTTAAATTTAAATATTGAATTATGATATTTGATTTCCAAGTAAATATTGCATGAGGTCATTTTCTTCAGCCATAATGTCCCTTCACAAAGCAAAGAAGGGACGAACAACGGAAATTTAAATTGACACATTACATACCTGTTGAGGCCTATTTTGTGTGCCATCAGGACACTCCTTCTCCTCTTCAGATGAACTGTCCCAAGGTGAGTCTGGGAATGAATGCATAGATGTACTTAAATTACTTAAAAGAATTAGACTGAGTGAAAATCTAGCCAACTACAAATGTAATAATCATAAAACTTTATTTTCACAACGATACTTCTAAGGTTAGCTTAGTTTTAGGTGAATGTTTATGTTGTCTGAAATTTTTTGATTGTTTTGTGGGCCTGGTGGTTGTACCCAGAGCCATGTGCATCCTTGGCAACAACTGTAGAACTTCCTTCAAATCCGAGGCCTTAAATGTTTTTGGAGATAGAGTTTTACATATACCCTGGTACATTGGTAACCTGACATCTGCCTTCTTCAGCCTCCCAGTAAGTTGAAAAATACAAATGAGTTCCTCTTCACCCAGGACCTACTGGGAGAATCGGGAGTAGTTTTACTAATCCAACTTCAGAGACACTAGATGTCACATGTTCAATCATATGATATCTCAAAGATTCAAACATTCCTAAAAAAATGATATTTTTCATTAAAAAAAATTGAAATTACAATGGAAAGAAGAAACCTCACACGATTTACTGTATCTGTTTCCTAATAGCATTTTTTAATGACCCACTGCACACAATGTTTGGTTTCTGAAAAAAACAAACAAACAAAAAAGAATGAAGGAAAGAAAAAAAAAAAGGTCACTGTCATACCTTTGCCAGTGAACCCCGTGTTCCTTTCCTTACCTTTTCCTGCATTTGTTCTGTTAAGAATTACTCTGTTTTTTGAAGGATTCCTCATGATGCCTTTTAAATCCTGAAATAACCTGGTTTTGCTTCTCTGGTGTTAGCTACCTCAGACCATGACCCGCTATTGTACTGGGTAACAAATACTTGGCTTTTAAATTATTTCTTCTCTGTCTAGTTCACTAGGTCCTGGATTCAGGTTCTGCTTTTAGAACACACTGATTTGAATGCTATAATAAAGTGTCAGGTAAGTGTCTGAGGCAATACCACTTGGCATGGACGGTGTCTTTTCTAGAGGTACGGATGAATGGAGACTTGAGGAGTGAGGCCATGAGGCAGACGCAGAGAATGGTGAAAATGTGGACAGGTAGAGTATGACATAGAGATAAGGGTTGAGGGGGATGGTATATGTCTGATGATATAGGGATAGATAACAACTTCCAGAAGTTCATGCCGGTAGAAAACAGGCTAAAGATAGATTTAGGAAGACTTGCATTGTGAATGATGCCTCAAAATGTTAAGGTGCTTGGACATACATATACCAAAGAATGTCATCTATGCCATGGGCACATATGTATCTGGAACCATGTCAATTCAGTGGGCATGTGAACTTGCGGGGCATGTTCATGATTAGAGATGAATAAGGAGAATGCAAATTGCTCTCTGAGGTTGATGCAGGCCTGAATGGAAGGAATGTCTCCAAAAGCATCTGGGTTCTGTTTTTACCATACAGATGAAACAAGCAAACAACAAGTCAAAGAACAATGAGCAAAAATTCCATTGGGATGTGCAGGTATGGATTGACTACTCTGAGATACAATTTCAAGAAAGAGTGTTCACCAGCAAATGTTCGTTCACTTTAGAAGCAAGGGCTAAACTAAAGTATATATGATCATACATCTTATTATTTCTTGCTACCAACTGACCATAAGAGTTGTCAGAGTCAGGGCATCAGTGGCATAAAAACAAGTTTGATGCACATAAGACATGTATGTCACACTAGATGTCAGGGTAGAGTGCACAATGCCTTATGAATGAGATTTTCCTGTATTTCACAGACTGGCCTTGACATCTTGGCTTCAAGAAAACTAGAATTCCTCATAATCTCAGGATTCTGGATTTCAGGCCTGCTCCCTCGGACCTATTTTTAAAATTTGGGTGGGAAGAAAAATCATCCCCTCAATCCAACTGACAGGTGTCATGAAGTTTAATTGTAGAATCACCTGTGATATAGGTTATTTTAAAACATCATTTCCTCAGACATTTACAGAAATATTTTGAAATGTGGATGCAGCACCAACACAGACCCGATGGGGCAACTCCAACCATCACGTGTCAGAAAATGGATATATCAGGATTTAGAAGATTGCTATCATTTTCAAGGTTTAAACATAGGCAGTTTTATAGAAGCTGCACTGCAACAGTTACCTGATTCCATTATTTTTGTTCCATTCTTCCATTTTGGTTTTTGGGGATCTGTACCTTTGCTTTTGATGGTCGGCTTGATGTGCATGGAGAGAAGATATTATGTAAGTATTTTACAGTACATCCAGCATACTGTTAATGATATCACATAAATATAGAAGATGAATTACCTTGTAGGAAGCATGTACGTCCTTAGAGCCTGAAAAGCAAGTGAAATATATAATCCATAAAACCTGAATATTAAGAAAAACACATTCATGACTCTTTGAAATAAGTAGAGAGCTCAGTCTGAGTGATAATAATTTTTGTTTGCATTGATACAGGCTACATTCGCTTGGGGGTTTTGTGTTTGTGGATTTTGTTGAGTACAATGACAAGACTGAAATGTAGCAAATCAACATGGAGAAAATATCTTTAGTAATTAAAACTTGTAGTTAAGTTTCAAATAATAAGAACACCTTTGGCATCATCATAAATATTTAGGCAAATTACGTATACACATGTGAAGATGCACAATCTGGGACCACAGTCATCTGTATTTAGAGAAGCATAAGAAAAACCTGAGATCTTCAATGGCAAACCTGAAGTAGTCAGATGGCAGTACACATGTCAAGTGACCTATGAATTCTTTAATCCATTTTATTATAACCGAGTATCCTGTACCTCATTTGCCTTATTATTAAAGGTTTTCATCCAAGATCTGCGGAAATGTACACTTTATTTCTCCTCAAACTGTTTTTTTTTTAATTAATTGGACCAGATATATGCATTTAGAATAACAGGTAATACATATATGTGTGTTTTTCTCATACCCGTCTGGGTCCCTGGCACATCTTCCAATCCTGCTTCCTTTGTTTTAGGCAATAGAATGTTGTCTGTTTCACCCTTGTGCATAGATACATGTCCTGTATCTGAAAAAAAAATAATATGAGAAAGCATAAAGAATTTAGATATGGCCATCCACAACAAACTGTGATCTGAAAGGAAGCAGAATTGACAGATAGGACTGAAGTTTTGTGTTTCATAGTCTTTTATATGAACATGTTAGAAAATGTCTTAGTATAGGTGGAATAAATTTCTTAAAGAATTCTGTTGAAAAACCTGAGTGTGACATAGGACACCCAGACATGATATCACATATTTTCTGAAAGTGCTGAGGAGCAGAAAATGAGGCATCTAGAGATCAGAATTAAGCACAGGAATGGAGTTTATTCTTGCAGCACCATGGACATGGTTGCATTCCAAAGCACCAATATAATATAAAAATTAAAATCATAATCATTGTCAGCATCATCATCACCATCATCATCATCATCATCATAGATACTATAACCATATTAATAATAAGTCACTATCTTAAAAAAAAAAAAAACAGCTTCAGAAACACTAGGTCACTGATCTAAATCACTCTTATGGATGTCACACACATGGTGGTGCCTGGTAGGTGTGCAGGAGGGTTGCCCTGATTTTTCCAGTCCCTGCTTGTTTCAATCACCTGTGGACCAGGTATCATCTCACTTTTGGTTTGAAGGCAGGCACACTGAAAAATGCTGAATTGCCTTCTCTCATTTTTCCCTCAAAAGTTTCCTTGCTAACTTCTTTATTTTCTCCCACATTTCCCCTTCCTGCTAGCTGTTGCAAACCAAACAACAAACAAAAAAACAAACAGACAAACACAAACTTCTGGAGTGGGAGACTTGATTCTTTCCACTATGCATTGTTTGCATGGGTCATTCCAACTCCTTCCTATCTACCAATGTAGAAAATTTATCTGAGAAAATGATTTCTAAATTTTGGTCTTTTTGTTATCCCCACTACCTAAGAATTATGCTCAGAAGTATAGCAATATTTATCCTGGCGCTTGATCATCTTCTATTCTGGTGTGTAGGATCAACTAGAATTCTCTTTGATGTCCCACAAGAACATTCTTTCTACATTTCTACAAAAATGCTGTTGGCAGACTAGGATCATTGGAGTCACCTAAGAACATAAAGCAAATGTAGAAGGAAAGAACTTCTGAGTCACAATGAGAATCTCCTGGCCCAACTGACCATACACTACAGTTTGAGAGCTCCAGTGAAAATGCTGTTGGCATCCAATATCTCTGCCTTAACTTGAACATAGCCCTGGGATTCTCCCTAAGATGATCCACTCAAATGGAAGTTTCGAAGAAGGTCTAATCTTTCCAAATTTAATTTTAGCTATCTGGGAATTTGGGGACCAATCCGTAATCATTCCTATTTCTTTCCACTTTCCTAATTGGCATTTATGTTCCATAAAATTTTTGTACAGACTAGCAAGATTTTATGTCTCAGTATATTGTATACTTGGATAAACAAACCTAGCAATATGGGATTCCTTCTTCACTCCTCATTTTGATTCCATCTGTGACTAATTAAGAAGGTTGGAAACTTTTTACTCTAAACTTTATTCAGCTTTGGACCTGGCAACTCAAATATGCTCTCCAGATTATCAAAAAGATGCTCTTTTCCCTGATCATATGTAACTGAGTGTCCTTGACTCCACTGACTACAGCTGATGCCTCTTCCTTCATTGATTCCCTGTAATTAATTAATGCCTGTCTCAGTGTTCATATCCTCTTCTTCTCGCTGATTCCTACTTTACATTGATGGAAGCATGTCTCAAAATGCAATTCCTAATTCAGATTCTTTAGCAATATCCCCAGTGTAGCCTGTGACAGAAACATAATACCATATGACTCATTATATTTCTTTGTCCTTACCAGGTAATACATACTCTCTTTGAAGGATTATAATATACTAGTGTTCATGTATTAAGGGAATAGGCTCAGCAATATATTTTGCATTATTCATGACTCTTACCTTCTCTATGTCCATTTATTCTATTTTTTGCTCTTGAATGGAACCCATCAGATATTCTAGAAGCCCAAACCTCTGGAGGTTTCTCACAGACACTCTGGAGAAAGTAATGCCAATAATGAGTTGCACAAATATTTCATCAGTACATTTATCTCATCACCATATGTCTATTTTTAAATCATTTGAATTGGTAATTAGATGAGTGCATTTTAAGCAAGAAGGTATGCATTATTTTCACTGCCTTAGGCACCTCAGATTAAGTGAGCTCTTATATCATTCTGGCTACTGATTGGATAAATCCAGGATGAGGGACACAGGAACACTGTTCCCTCAGAATATACACACTGACATTCATATACCCCCAAAACTAGCATCAGCATTTAATCAGTCAACTTTGCACTTCCCCCATTTCTAAGAATGCTGTAGAAAGTCTTTTGAGAATGGCCCTTGATGTGCTAGAGCATTCAAATTTTATACCCTGACTGGTCAATATTTTATTCTGAAAGTACGATACTTGGTAAGATGAGAGTTTCAATTCTGGCACCTTGTGTAGGAAAGGGAAACTGTGGTTCGTGCTTCATTTATTCATCAGAGACTTCCAAAAGTTAATGTATCGGAGCACAATATTTACCACATCAAAACTTATTTTAGCAAGTTACAGTATAGTGAGGAAATGTGTCTGTATTTCACATGAACATAACAACACACCCAACTTGGGTAGAATTTGCAACATTTCCACTGAAGAAGAAAGTTAAGAGGTATTTCAAAAGATAAAGGTGACTCCCATGTCTTAAAAGCTGACTATTTACAGAGGTGGGAGTCATTTGAACTAGAGCATAGCTGCTTGCTAAAAAAGAGAAGCTGTGGGAAAACACAGGAATGACACAATGGAGAGCCTGTGACCAGATGAAACCAAGAAATATTAAGATTCTCAAGAGGAAATGCATTCATGGAAGAAATAGGGTAAAGCTGGGGTAGGAAAAACTAGCTGGCTATGAGAGAAAAATATTCTCATTGGTGTGCTGAGGAGAATCTCACTCATCCAATTAGGAAATGGAGAAAAGCAAGAGATAGACAGCTCTCAAAAGAACATATACAAGATCAGTATAAATACATGAGAAAAATATCTAGCATTCAGGGAAATACCATCCAAAACGCCATTGACATTTCAGCTCATGCCAGCCAGATAGGCATTCATCAAGGCTTTAAGTGTACAACCATACACTGTGAGACCGAAAATCAGGACTTCCCATCTGAAAAGTAGTATGGAGAGGCAGCAGAAGAGGAGGAATATGAACACCATGTGACCCAGGATTCCCAATTTACAATGATTCTCTATACACATGAGACACTGGAGCTTCAATATTTACAGTGGTTTCTATCACCATTAGAAAGATATGAAATGAGCCCAGATACACATCAACACAAAAATGGATAAATAAACACCTAGAAACTTGACACTGAATTTGAGCATACTAGTTTTTCATGTGACACCATCATGTCAAAATGAGTCCTCACATAGCATATAAAAACCCTGTCCTAAAAATTCTAAAATATAAAACTTGTAACATCAAAATCCCTAAGATTATACAAGGATGATATTATAAAGCAAAAAAGTAGAAAACTTATGTAGATTATTCAAAGGCCAAATACAACCTTTTCACCATGGTGAGACTTCTTTTCCCTGAGATGTCATGAAAATTGATTCCAGGCAGACCAGATTCCAGTCAGAATCTGAGCATGTGTTTTGGAGCCTCGCCACTCCTGTTACTTTATCGTGACTTTCTTCCTGGGATATCCATAAAAGATTTCCCAGTTTCTTCCTAAATTTTCAAAGACTGAATTTGTCCACAAAACAGTGGTTTGGAGGTACCCATAACCATAATCAAGGTGGGACAAGAGAGAAACACAGGCATAGAGCTGCTAAGAGAGCTGGGCACTTAGAGAATGGCCCTACAGTCTATGTTAAGAAAAGCAGGTCATGGCACTGTCATGGCATCATGGTGCTGTCAGCTCTCTGACAGCAAGGGCCAAGAGTAAGTCTGGCAGACAAAGGGCAGCCTGCAGTACCATAAACATGAAATGAATACTAGGCATGGTCAACCCACCCTGCTGAGAATAATTTAGAATACCTACCCCCCTATTAACATCACACAGACAGTCAAAGGCACCCTCTTAAGAATTACAATAATGCCCTGAGGACATGGGCTCTCAGTGGTGTCTCATCAGGTACCACTGTATCCCTTACACCTCAGTGATTCAGTAGCTAGGTATTCTCCCAGAATTTTAGATGGTTACTCATCATATAGGCTCAGGATAGTGAGTGACAGGCAAGTGCTGAAAGCTCTCATCAGAAAGAGATATGTTGCTGCTGTGAATGGTCCAGAGAGTAGAGGTTCACAGAGGCACTGTGTCTTTCAAACTGGTGCTTTGGGAATAAGGATAGTGAGCAAGAACTGCTAGTTGAGAATTCAAGGGACAGAAGATTCCAGAAGTGCTGGGGCAGGATCAGGGAGAATGATATTTTCAGTGCATTCTCAGAAGAAGTCACAGATTCTGAAACCGGGCCATGTCTCTCATGCTCCAAGAGGTTGTAGGGAAAGGCCTCAGTGACTTGGAATCATGCACAGTACAGGACCACTGAGTACAGAATTTCATAACTGGAGTCTGCACTACAGATTAGTCTCCAGCCTCCATGCCCACAGGGTTTAATAGGCAATTTCTATATTCTATAGGCCCATGTCTCTGAGTACACAAACTAACACTGAGAGTGCATTTCCTCTGCAACTTTCAATGTTCCCTCAGCATTCTCTGGGAGGTGTGGGAGAGCAAGGAGCAGAGGCAGGCCTTTTTGACCTAGAGCAGATAAGGAAACTGATGGGCAATACTTACATCCACAAAACCATATAATGCTTTAGCTTTCCAAAATTAGAAATTCTGGACAGAAGTGTCTCCATTTCAGTTACATAAGTTTCAGGGAAGTGTAAAGATTTCCATGGTTTCATTTGTGCCTTTTTTTTTTTTTTTTTTTGGTCTGCTATTTCTTTGAGTTTGCCAAATTATATTTTTTTCATAATATACCTGATTGTCCAAGATATTTTCAATCATTTCTCATTGTATTCCCTTGATTACATTTTTATTCTTATTTTAAATTCTTTCCTATTCTCATTCTTATTGAATTTTATTGCCATGTTCTCCTAAGTCTCTGCTTAGTATAACCACGTTCATTGCCTGTTCTTTTTAAAATCGATCACGATACTTTTATTGTCACTAAGGCTTTTTTTCTTTTTTAGTCTGGTGCACATTGTTATATCCTGTGAACTTCAGTTCTTTTCTTGGTATTATGGAAACCATATATAAAATATATATTTTATTTGCATGGCATGTATGCTTTGCTTAAACTATGATGGTTGACAGAGATTCCCCTTTCTCCTTGATTAGATGCTGGTGACTAAATACAGCATGTGAAACATGCTCACTTGGAACTTGATGCTGAGAGTGATGGCCTCACCATACACATCCCCCTCAAAAAAAAACCCTGACGCTGAAAGGACACACACATATCATTGGAACTAAAATGATTGCAAAATCGCCTCCTGCTACTGTAGACAACAGGGAAAAAAGGGGACATTAAGATACCACCAAAATTTTAAGCTTCCAATAACTGCAACTAAGATGTGTACCCTTGGCACGAACTGTAGCACTTCATTTTGACTAATGTCCATTTCAGAGGTAGGAAAGAAATGTTTAGTGATTGTCTTGATGTCTTGCATGATAGGTAAATGAACTAGAAAGTTTCTGTGCCTACACTAACAGAAAGGATACATCCTGAAAGGATCTGATTCCTTTAACAGACTGTTTGGTTTCTAATTTAAGCTTACTGCCTGCCTCAATTTACATAGTGGAGTCAAGGGAGAATGGAATCTTTAACTCAGGTATGGATTAGTGATAATGGGAAACTAAAATTTTGAGCCTTTGGGAATGATGATGTCTTCACATGAATGTGATCCGTAGACATTGCCCTTGAGTATTTTCCGATTTTCAACTGGCCCTTTCTGAGTCTCAGATTTATTCCTCATCATGTGAGGAGGTCACACAGAAGATAACTGAAAGAATATTCAAAATATTTCCTTCTCTAAAAGGTAACTTCAAGCTTCCGCTTTCATGATTTTTAAAGCTATTTTCATGTTTATGTCCTGTTACCTACTTTAAATTTAAATATTGAATTATGATATTTGATTTCCAAGTAAATATTGCATGAGGTCATTTTCTTCAGCCATAATGTCCCTTCACAAAGCAAAGAAGGGACGAACAACGGAAATTTAAATTGACACATTACATACCTGTTGAGGCCTATTTTGTGTGCCATCAGGACACTCCTTCTCCTCTTCAGATGAACTGTCCCAAGGTGAGTCTGGGAATGAATGCATAGATGTACTTAAATTACTTAAAAGAATTAGACTGAGTGAAAATCTAGCCAACTACAAATGTAATAATCATAAAACTTTATTTTCACAACGATACTTCTAAGGTTAGCTTAGTTTTAGGTGAATGTTTATGTTGTCTGAAATTTTTTGATTGTTTTGTGGGCCTGGTGGTTGTACCCAGAGCCATGTGCATCCTTGGCAACAACTGTAGAACTTCCTTCAAATCCGAGGCCTTAAATGTTTTTGGAGATAGAGTTTTACATATACCCTGGTACATTGGTAACCTGACATCTGCCTTCTTCAGCCTCCCAGTAAGTTGAAAAATACAAATGAGTTCCTCTTCACCCAGGACCTACTGGGAGAATCGGGAGTAGTTTTACTAATCCAACTTCAGAGACACTAGATGTCACATGTTCAATCATATGATATCTCAAAGATTCAAACATTCCTAAAAAAATGATATTTTTCATTAAAAAAAATTGAAATTACAATGGAAAGAAGAAACCTCACACGATTTACTGTATCTGTTTCCTAATAGCATTTTTTAATGACCCACTGCACACAATGTTTGGTTTCTGAAAAAAACAAACAAACAAAAAAGAATGAAGGAAAGAAAAAAAAAAAAGGTCACTGTCATACCTTTGCCAGTGAACCCCGTGTTCCTTTCCTTACCTTTTCCTGCATTTGTTCTGTTAAGAATTACTCTGTTTTTTGAAGGATTCCTCATGATGCCTTTTAAATCCTGAAATAACCTGGTTTTGCTTCTCTGGTGTTAGCTACCTCAGACCATGACCCGCTATTGTACTGGGTAACAAATACTTGGCTTTTAAATTATTTCTTCTCTGTCTAGTTCACTAGGTCCTGGATTCAGGTTCTGCTTTTAGAACACACTGATTTGAATGCTATAATAAAGTGTCAGGTAAGTGTCTGAGGCAATACCACTTGGCATGGACGGTGTCTTTTCTAGAGGTACGGATGAATGGAGACTTGAGGAGTGAGGCCATGAGGCAGACGCAGAGAATGGTGAAAATGTGGACAGGTAGAGTATGACATAGAGATAAGGGTTGAGGGGGATGGTATATGTCTGATGATATAGGGATAGATAACAACTTCCAGAAGTTCATGCCGGTAGAAAACAGGCTAAAGATAGATTTAGGAAGACTTGCATTGTGAATGATGCCTCAAAATGTTAAGGTGCTTGGACATACATATACCAAAGAATGTCATCTATGCCATGGGCACATATGTATCTGGAACCATGTCAATTCAGTGGGCATGTGAACTTGCGGGGCATGTTCATGATTAGAGATGAATAAGGAGAATGCAAATTGCTCTCTGAGGTTGATGCAGGCCTGAATGGAAGGAATGTCTCCAAAAGCATCTGGGTTCTGTTTTTACCATACAGATGAAACAAGCAAACAACAAGTCAAAGAACAATGAGCAAAAATTCCATTGGGATGTGCAGGTATGGATTGACTACTCTGAGATACAATTTCAAGAAAGAGTGTTCACCAGCAAATGTTCGTTCACTTTAGAAGCAAGGGCTAAACTAAAGTATATATGATCATACATCTTATTATTTCTTGCTACCAACTGACCATAAGAGTTGTCAGAGTCAGGGCATCAGTGGCATAAAAACAAGTTTGATGCACATAAGACATGTATGTCACACTAGATGTCAGGGTAGAGTGCACAATGCCTTATGAATGAGATTTTCCTGTATTTCACAGACTGGCCTTGACATCTTGGCTTCAAGAAAACTAGAATTCCTCATAATCTCAGGATTCTGGATTTCAGGCCTGCTCCCTCGGACCTATTTTTAAAATTTGGGTGGGAAGAAAAATCATCCCCTCAATCCAACTGACAGGTGTCATGAAGTTTAATTGTAGAATCACCTGTGATATAGGTTATTTTAAAACATCATTTCCTCAGACATTTACAGAAATATTTTGAAATGTGGATGCAGCACCAACACAGACCCGATGGGGCAACTCCAACCATCACGTGTCAGAAAATGGATATATCAGGATTTAGAAGATTGCTATCATTTTCAAGGTTTAAACATAGGCAGTTTTATAGAAGCTGCACTGCAACAGTTACCTGATTCCATTATTTTTGTTCCATTCTTCCATTTTGGTTTTTGGGGATCTGTACCTTTGCTTTTGATGGTCGGCTTGATGTGCATGGAGAGAAGATATTATGTAAGTATTTTACAGTACATCCAGCATACTGTTAATGATATCACATAAATATAGAAGATGAATTACCTTGTAGGAAGCATGTACGTCCTTAGAGCCTGAAAAGCAAGTGAAATATATAATCCATAAAACCTGAATATTAAGAAAAACACATTCATGACTCTTTGAAATAAGTAGAGAGCTCAGTCTGAGTGATAATAATTTTTGTTTGCATTGATACAGGCTACATTCGCTTGGGGGTTTTGTGTTTGTGGATTTTGTTGAGTACAATGACAAGACTGAAATGTAGCAAATCAACATGGAGAAAATATCTTTAGTAATTAAAACTTGTAGTTATGTTTCAAATAATAAGAACACCTTTGGCATCATCATAAATATTTAGGCAAATTACGTATACACATGTGAAGATGCACAATCTGGGACCGCAGTCATCTGTATTTAGAGAAGCATAAGAAAAACCTGAGATCTTCAATGGCAAACCTGAAGTAGTCAGATGGCAGTACACATGTCAAGTGACCTATGAATTCTTTAATCCATTTTATTATAACCGAGTATCCTGTACCTCATTTGCCTTATTATTAAAGGTTTTCATCCAAGATCTGCGGAAATGTACACTTTATTTCTCCTCAAACTGTTTTTTTTTTAATTAATTGGACCAGATATATGCATTTAGAATAACAGGTAATACATATATGTGTGTTTTTCTCATACCCGTCTGGGTCCCTGGCACATCTTCCAATCCTGCTTCCTTTGTTTTAGGCAATAGAATGTTGTCTGTTTCACCCTTGTGCATAGATACATGTCCTGTATCTGAAAAAAAAATAATATGAGAAAGCATAAAGAATTTAGATATGGCCATCCACAACAAACTGTGATCTGAAAGGAAGCAGAATTGACAGATAGGACTGAAGTTTTGTGTTTCATAGTCTTTTATATGAACATGTTAGAAAATGTCTTAGTATAGGTGGAATAAATTTCTTAAAGAATTCTGTTGAAAAACCTGAGTGTGACATAGGACACCCAGACATGATATCACATATTTTCTGAAAGTGCTGAGGAGCAGAAAATGAGGCATCTAGAGATCAGAATTAAGCACAGGAATGGAGTTTATTCTTGCAGCACCATGGACATGGTTGCATTCCAAAGCACCAATATAATATAAAAATTAAAATCATAATCATTGTCAGCATCATCATCACCATCATCATCATCATCATCATAGATACTATAACCATATTAATAATAAGTCACTATCTTAAAAAAAAAAAAAACAGCTTCAGAAACACTAGGTCACTGATCTAAATCACTCTTATGGATGTCACACACATGGTGGTGCCTGGTAGGTGTGCAGGAGGGTTGCCCTGATTTTTCCAGTCCCTGCTTGTTTCAATCACCTGTGGACCAGGTATCATCTCACTTTTGGTTTGAAGGCAGGCACACTGAAAAATGCTGAATTGCCTTCTCTCATTTTTCCCTCAAAAGTTTCCTTGCTAACTTCTTTATTTTCTCCCACATTTCCCCTTCCTGCTAGCTGTTGCAAACCAAACAACAAACAAAAAAACAAACAGACAAACACAAACTTCTGGAGTGGGAGACTTGATTCTTTCCACTATGCATTGTTTGCATGGGTCATTCCAACTCCTTCCTATCTACCAATGTAGAAAATTTATCTGAGAAAATGATTTCTAAATTTTGGTCTTTTTGTTATCCCCACTACCTAAGAATTATGCTCAGAAGTATAGCAATATTTATCCTGGCGCTTGATCATCTTCTATTCTGGTGTGTAGGATCAACTAGAATTCTCTTTGATGTCCCACAAGAACATTCTTTCTACATTTCTACAAAAATGCTGTTGGCAGACTAGGATCATTGGAGTCACCTAAGAACATAAAGCAAATGTAGAAGGAAAGAACTTCTGAGTCACAATGAGAATCTCCTGGCCCAACTGACCATACACTACAGTTTGAGAGCTCCAGTGAAAATGCTGTTGGCATCCAATATCTCTGCCTTAACTTGAACATAGCCCTGGGATTCTCCCTAAGATGATCCACTCAAATGGAAGTTTCGAAGAAGGTCTAATCTTTCCAAATTTAATTTTAGCTATCTGGGAATTTGGGGACCAATCCGTAATCATTCCTATTTCTTTCCACTTTCCTAATTGGCATTTATGTTCCATAAAATTTTTGTACAGACTAGCAAGATTTTATGTCTCAGTATATTGTATACTTGGATAAACAAACCTAGCAATATGGGATTCCTTCTTCACTCCTCATTTTGATTCCATCTGTGACTAATTAAGAAGGTTGGAAACTTTTTACTCTAAACTTTATTCAGCTTGGGACCTGGCAACTCAAATATGCTCTCCAGATTATCAAAAAGATGCTCTTTTCCCTGATCATATGTAACTGAGTGTCCTTGACTCCACTGACTACAGCTGATGCCTCTTCCTTCATTGATTCCCTGTAATTAATTAATGCCTGTCTCAGTGTTCATATCCTCTTCTTCTCGCTGATTCCTACTTTACATTGATGGAAGCATGTCTCAAAATGCAATTCCTAATTCAGATTCTTTAGCAATATCCCCAGTGTAGCCTGTGACAGAAACATAATACCATATGACTCATTATATTTCTTTGTCCTTACCAGGTAATACATACTCTCTTTGAAGGATTATAATATACTAGTGTTCATGTATTAAGGGAATAGGCTCAGCAATATATTTTGCATTATTCATGACTCTTACCTTCTCTATGTCCATTTATTCTATTTTTTGCTCTTGAATGGAACCCATCAGATATTCTAGAAGCCCAAACCTCTGGAGGTTTCTCACAGACACTCTGGAGAAAGTAATGCCAATAATGAGTTGCACAAATATTTCATCAGTACATTTATCTCATCACCATATGTCTATTTTTAAATCATTTGAATTGGTAATTAGATGAGTGCATTTTAAGCAAGAAGGTATGCATTATTTTCACTGCCTTAGGCACCTCAGATTAAGTGAGCTCTTATATCATTCTGGCTACTGATTGGATAAATCCAGGATGAGGGACACAGGAACACTGTTCCCTCAGAATATACACACTGACATTCATATACCCCCAAAACTAGCATCAGCATTTAATCAGTCAACTTTGCACTTCCCCCATTTCTAAGAATGCTGTAGAAAGTCTTTTGAGAATGGCCCTTGATGTGCTAGAGCATTCAAATTTTATACCCTGACTGGTCAATATTTTATTCTGAAAGTACGATACTTGGTAAGATGAGAGTTTCAATTCTGGCACCTTGTGTAGGAAAGGGAAACTGTGGTTCGTGCTTCATTTATTCATCAGAGACTTCCAAAAGTTAATGTATCGGAGCACAATATTTACCACATCAAAACTTATTTTAGCAAGTTACAGTATAGTGAGGAAATGTGTCTGTATTTCACATGAACATAACAACACACCCAACTTGGGTAGAATTTGCAACATTTCCACTGAAGAAGAAAGTTAAGAGGTATTTCAAAAGATAAAGGTGACTCCCATGTCTTAAAAGCTGACTATTTACAGAGGTGGGAGTCATTTGAACTAGAGCATAGCTGCTTGCTAAAAAAGAGAAGCTGTGGGAAAACACAGGAATGACACAATGGAGAGCCTGTGACCAGATGAAACCAAGAAATATTAAGATTCTCAAGAGGAAATGCATTCATGGAAGAAATAGGGTAAAGCTGGGGTAGGAAAAACTAGCTGGCTATGAGAGAAAAATATTCTCATTGGTGTGCTGAGGAGAATCTCACTCATCCAATTAGGAAATGGAGAAAAGCAAGAGATAGACAGCTCTCAAAAGAACATATACAAGATCAGTATAAATACATGAGAAAAATATCTAGCATTCAGGGAAATACCATCCAAAACGCCATTGACATTTCAGCTCATGCCAGCCAGATAGGCATTCATCAAGGCTTTAAGTGTACAACCATACACTGTGAGACCGAAAATCAGGACTTCCCATCTGAAAAGTAGTATGGAGAGGCAGCAGAAGAGGAGGAATATGAACACCATGTGACCCAGGATTCCCAATTTACAATGATTCTCTATACACATGAGACACTGGAGCTTCAATATTTACAGTGGTTTCTATCACCATTAGAAAGATATGAAATGAGCCCAGATACACATCAACACAAAAATGGATAAATAAACACCTAGAAACTTGACACTGAATTTGAGCATACTAGTTTTTCATGTGACACCATCATGTCAAAATGAGTCCTCACATAGCATATAAAAACCCTGTCCTAAAAATTCTAAAATATAAAACTTGTAACATCAAAATCCCTAAGATTATACAAGGATGATATTATAAAGCAAAAAAGTAGAAAACTTATGTAGATTATTCAAAGGCCAAATACAACCTTTTCACCATGGTGAGACTTCTTTTCCCTGAGATGTCATGAAAATTGATTCCAGGCAGACCAGATTCCAGTCAGAATCTGAGCATGTGTTTTGGAGCCTCGCCACTCCTGTTACTTTATCGTGACTTTCTTCCTGGGATATCCATAAAAGATTTCCCAGTTTCTTCCTAAATTTTCAAAGACTGAATTTGTCCACAAAACAGTGGTTTGGAGGTACCCATAACCATAATCAAGGTGGGACAAGAGAGAAACACAGGCATAGAGCTGCTAAGAGAGCTGGGCACTTAGAGAATGGCCCTACAGTCTATGTTAAGAAAAGCAGGTCATGGCACTGTCATGGCATCATGGTGCTGTCAGCTCTCTGACAGCAAGGGCCAAGAGTAAGTCTGGCAGACAAAGGGCAGCCTGCAGTACCATAAACATGAAATGAATACTAGGCATGGTCAACCCACCCTGCTGAGAATAATTTAGAATACCTACCCCCCTATTAACATCACACAGACAGTCAAAGGCACCCTCTTAAGAATTACAATAATGCCCTGAGGACATGGGCTCTCAGTGGTGTCTCATCAGGTACCACTGTATCCCTTACACCTCAGTGATTCAGTAGCTAGGTATTCTCCCAGAATTTTAGATGGTTACTCATCATATAGGCTCAGGATAGTGAGTGACAGGCAAGTGCTGAAAGCTCTCATCAGAAAGAGATATGTTGCTGCTGTGAATGGTCCAGAGAGTAGAGGTTCACAGAGGCACTGTGTCTTTCAAACTGGTGCTTTGGGAATAAGGATAGTGAGCAAGAACTGCTAGTTGAGAATTCAAGGGACAGAAGATTCCAGAAGTGCTGGGGCAGGATCAGGGAGAATGATATTTTCAGTGCATTCTCAGAAGAAGTCACAGATTCTGAAACCGGGCCATGTCTCTCATGCTCCAAGAGGTTGTAGGGAAAGGCCTCAGTGACTTGGAATCATGCACAGTACAGGACCACTGAGTACAGAATTTCATAACTGGAGTCTGCACTACAGATTAGTCTCCAGCCTCCATGCCCACAGGGTTTAATAGGCAATTTCTATATTCTATAGGCCCATGTCTCTGAGTACACAAACTAACACTGAGAGTGCATTTCCTCTGCAACTTTCAATGTTCCCTCAGCATTCTCTGGGAGGTGTGGGAGAGCAAGGAGCAGAGGCAGGCCTTTTTGACCTAGAGCAGATAAGGAAACTGATGGGCAATACTTACATCCACAAAACCATATAATGCTTTAGCTTTCCAAAATTAGAAATTCTGGACAGAAGTGTCTCCATTTCAGTTACATAAGTTTCAGGGAAGTGTAAAGATTTCCATGGTTTCATTTGTGCCTTTTTTTTTTTTTTTTTTTGGTCTGCTATTTCTTTGAGTTTGCCAAATTATATTTTTTTCATAATATACCTGATTGTCCAAGATATTTTCAATCATTTCTCATTGTATTCCCTTGATTACATTTTTATTCTTATTTTAAATTCTTTCCTATTCTCATTCTTATTGAATTTTATTGCCATGTTCTCCTAAGTCTCTGCTTAGTATAACCACGTTCATTGCCTGTTCTTTTTAAAATCGATCACGATACTTTTATTGTCACTAAGGCTTTTTTTCTTTTTTAGTCTGGTGCACATTGTTATATCCTGTGAACTTCAGTTCTTTTCTTGGTATTATGGAAACCATATATAAAATATATATTTTATTTGCATGGCATGTATGCTTTGCTTAAACTATGATGGTTGACAGAGATTCCCCTTTCTCCTTGATTAGATGCTGGTGACTAAATACAGCATGTGAAACATGCTCACTTGGAACTTGATGCTGAGAGTGATGGCCTCACCATACACATCCCCCTCAAAAAAAAACCCTGACGCTGAAAGGACACACACATATCATTGGAACTAAAATGATTGCAAAATCGCCTCCTGCTACTGTAGACAACAGGGAAAAAAGGGGACATTAAGATACCACCAAAATTTTAAGCTTCCAATAACTGCAACTAAGATGTGTACCCTTGGCACGAACTGTAGCACTTCATTTTGACTAATGTCCATTTCAGAGGTAGGAAAGAAATGTTTAGTGATTGTCTTGATGTCTTGCATGATAGGTAAATGAACTAGAAAGTTTCTGTGCCTACACTAACAGAAAGGATACATCCTGAAAGGATCTGATTCCTTTAACAGACTGTTTGGTTTCTAATTTAAGCTTACTGCCTGCCTCAATTTACATAGTGGAGTCAAGGGAGAATGGAATCTTTAACTCAGGTATGGATTAGTGATAATGGGAAACTAAAATTTTGAGCCTTTGGGAATGATGATGTCTTCACATGAATGTGATCCGTAGACATTGCCCTTGAGTATTTTCCGATTTTCAACTGGCCCTTTCTGAGTCTCAGATTTATTCCTCATCATGTGAGGAGGTCACACAGAAGATAACTGAAAGAATATTCAAAATATTTCCTTCTCTAAAAGGTAACTTCAAGCTTCCGCTTTCATGATTTTTAAAGCTATTTTCATGTTTATGTCCTGTTACCTACTTTAAATTTAAATATTGAATTATGATATTTGATTTCCAAGTAAATATTGCATGAGGTCATTTTCTTCAGCCATAATGTCCCTTCACAAAGCAAAGAAGGGACGAACAACGGAAATTTAAATTGACACATTACATACCTGTTGAGGCCTATTTTGTGTGCCATCAGGACACTCCTTCTCCTCTTCAGATGAACTGTCCCAAGGTGAGTCTGGGAATGAATGCATAGATGTACTTAAATTACTTAAAAGAATTAGACTGAGTGAAAATCTAGCCAACTACAAATGTAATAATCATAAAACTTTATTTTCACAACGATACTTCTAAGGTTAGCTTAGTTTTAGGTGAATGTTTATGTTGTCTGAAATTTTTTGATTGTTTTGTGGGCCTGGTGGTTGTACCCAGAGCCATGTGCATCCTTGGCAACAACTGTAGAACTTCCTTCAAATCCGAGGCCTTAAATGTTTTTGGAGATAGAGTTTTACATATACCCTGGTACATTGGTAACCTGACATCTGCCTTCTTCAGCCTCCCAGTAAGTTGAAAAATACAAATGAGTTCCTCTTCACCCAGGACCTACTGGGAGAATCGGGAGTAGTTTTACTAATCCAACTTCAGAGACACTAGATGTCACATGTTCAATCATATGATATCTCAAAGATTCAAACATTCCTAAAAAAATGATATTTTTCATTAAAAAAAATTGAAATTACAATGGAAAGAAGAAACCTCACACGATTTACTGTATCTGTTTCCTAATAGCATTTTTTAATGACCCACTGCACACAATGTTTGGTTTCTGAAAAAAACAAACAAACAAAAAAGAATGAAGGAAAGAAAAAAAAAAAAGGTCACTGTCATACCTTTGCCAGTGAACCCCGTGTTCCTTTCCTTACCTTTTCCTGCATTTGTTCTGTTAAGAATTACTCTGTTTTTTGAAGGATTCCTCATGATGCCTTTTAAATCCTGAAATAACCTGGTTTTGCTTCTCTGGTGTTAGCTACCTCAGACCATGACCCGCTATTGTACTGGGTAACAAATACTTGGCTTTTAAATTATTTCTTCTCTGTCTAGTTCACTAGGTCCTGGATTCAGGTTCTGCTTTTAGAACACACTGATTTGAATGCTATAATAAAGTGTCAGGTAAGTGTCTGAGGCAATACCACTTGGCATGGACGGTGTCTTTTCTAGAGGTACGGATGAATGGAGACTTGAGGAGTGAGGCCATGAGGCAGACGCAGAGAATGGTGAAAATGTGGACAGGTAGAGTATGACATAGAGATAAGGGTTGAGGGGGATGGTATATGTCTGATGATATAGGGATAGATAACAACTTCCAGAAGTTCATGCCGGTAGAAAACAGGCTAAAGATAGATTTAGGAAGACTTGCATTGTGAATGATGCCTCAAAATGTTAAGGTGCTTGGACATACATATACCAAAGAATGTCATCTATGCCATGGGCACATATGTATCTGGAACCATGTCAATTCAGTGGGCATGTGAACTTGCGGGGCATGTTCATGATTAGAGATGAATAAGGAGAATGCAAATTGCTCTCTGAGGTTGATGCAGGCCTGAATGGAAGGAATGTCTCCAAAAGCATCTGGGTTCTGTTTTTACCATACAGATGAAACAAGCAAACAACAAGTCAAAGAACAATGAGCAAAAATTCCATTGGGATGTGCAGGTATGGATTGACTACTCTGAGATACAATTTCAAGAAAGAGTGTTCACCAGCAAATGTTCGTTCACTTTAGAAGCAAGGGCTAAACTAAAGTATATATGATCATACATCTTATTATTTCTTGCTACCAACTGACCATAAGAGTTGTCAGAGTCAGGGCATCAGTGGCATAAAAACAAGTTTGATGCACATAAGACATGTATGTCACACTAGATGTCAGGGTAGAGTGCACAATGCCTTATGAATGAGATTTTCCTGTATTTCACAGACTGGCCTTGACATCTTGGCTTCAAGAAAACTAGAATTCCTCATAATCTCAGGATTCTGGATTTCAGGCCTGCTCCCTCGGACCTATTTTTAAAATTTGGGTGGGAAGAAAAATCATCCCCTCAATCCAACTGACAGGTGTCATGAAGTTTAATTGTAGAATCACCTGTGATATAGGTTATTTTAAAACATCATTTCCTCAGACATTTACAGAAATATTTTGAAATGTGGATGCAGCACCAACACAGACCCGATGGGGCAACTCCAACCATCACGTGTCAGAAAATGGATATATCAGGATTTAGAAGATTGCTATCATTTTCAAGGTTTAAACATAGGCAGTTTTATAGAAGCTGCACTGCAACAGTTACCTGATTCCATTATTTTTGTTCCATTCTTCCATTTTGGTTTTTGGGGATCTGTACCTTTGCTTTTGATGGTCGGCTTGATGTGCATGGAGAGAAGATATTATGTAAGTATTTTACAGTACATCCAGCATACTGTTAATGATATCACATAAATATAGAAGATGAATTACCTTGTAGGAAGCATGTACGTCCTTAGAGCCTGAAAAGCAAGTGAAATATATAATCCATAAAACCTGAATATTAAGAAAAACACATTCATGACTCTTTGAAATAAGTAGAGAGCTCAGTCTGAGTGATAATAATTTTTGTTTGCATTGATACAGGCTACATTCGCTTGGGGGTTTTGTGTTTGTGGATTTTGTTGAGTACAATGACAAGACTGAAATGTAGCAAATCAACATGGAGAAAATATCTTTAGTAATTAAAACTTGTAGTTATGTTTCAAATAATAAGAACACCTTTGGCATCATCATAAATATTTAGGCAAATTACGTATACACATGTGAAGATGCACAATCTGGGACCGCAGTCATCTGTATTTAGAGAAGCATAAGAAAAACCTGAGATCTTCAATGGCAAACCTGAAGTAGTCAGATGGCAGTACACATGTCAAGTGACCTATGAATTCTTTAATCCATTTTATTATAACCGAGTATCCTGTACCTCATTTGCCTTATTATTAAAGGTTTTCATCCAAGATCTGCGGAAATGTACACTTTATTTCTCCTCAAACTGTTTTTTTTTTTAATTAATTGGACCAGATATATGCATTTAGAATAACAGGTAATACATATATGTGTGTTTTTCTCATACCCGTCTGGGTCCCTGGCACATCTTCCAATCCTGCTTCCTTTGTTTTAGGCAATAGAATGTTGTCTGTTTCACCCTTGTGCATAGATACATGTCCTGTATCTGAAAAAAAAATAATATGAGAAAGCATAAAGAATTTAGATATGGCCATCCACAACAAACTGTGATCTGAAAGGAAGCAGAATTGACAGATAGGACTGAAGTTTTGTGTTTCATAGTCTTTTATATGAACATGTTAGAAAATGTCTTAGTATAGGTGGAATAAATTTCTTAAAGAATTCTGTTGAAAAACCTGAGTGTGACATAGGACACCCAGACATGATATCACATATTTTCTGAAAGTGCTGAGGAGCAGAAAATGAGGCATCTAGAGATCAGAATTAAGCACAGGAATGGAGTTTATTCTTGCAGCACCATGGACATGGTTGCATTCCAAAGCACCAATATAATATAAAAATTAAAATCATAATCATTGTCAGCATCATCATCACCATCATCATCATCATCATCATAGATACTATAACCATATTAATAATAAGTCACTATCTTAAAAAAAAAAAAAACAGCTTCAGAAACACTAGGTCACTGATCTAAATCACTCTTATGGATGTCACACACATGGTGGTGCCTGGTAGGTGTGCAGGAGGGTTGCCCTGATTTTTCCAGTCCCTGCTTGTTTCAATCACCTGTGGACCAGGTATCATCTCACTTTTGGTTTGAAGGCAGG